>NC_057798.1:196309499-196346291 GCF_018294505.1 Triticum aestivum
TAAAAAAATAAAAAAAATAAAATTCTTCGAGAAGTAGTTATATTACTACATCTACTAGTTAGGAAAATTAAAAAAATTTAAATGTGGACATGTTTTGCAAAAAGTGTAGGGAAAATGTAAAACGGCTATAACTTTTGCATATGATGTCGGAAAAAACGTATAATATATCAAAAAAATCGGCACGAAAATCCGCATCCGATTTTGACTCCTCATACTAATTATTCGTGAATTGCTTGTATGAACAATATTGTGATTGTCAAGCCTCAAAAGATTTCACTTTCTAAACCCAATGTGAAGCTACCACTAGGCATGATAAGATTTCAACTTCATGATATTCCATTCATTCAACAATTTGCTCATAGGATATAAGTGAAGCACAAGAGTAAATCTATAGAAAAGAGCTTCGTTGACGGGATGTGAATGCCGCTTTCCTAGCCTCCTATTTGAGGACTCTATTTTATTTAAAAACTTTTAGGTCTAAGTATTTTATTAAAACAGCAAGCAAAACAAAACAAAATTACATTCCAAGAATAGCACACATCATGTGAGGAAGCAAAAACTTAGGCTCAACCGATACTAAAAGGTAGTTGTTGAAGAGAAAAGGTGGGATGCCTACCGAGGCATCCCCAAGCTTAGATGCTTGAGACTTCTTGAAATATTATCTTGGGGTTCCTTGGGAATCCCCAAGCTTGAGCTTTTTTGTCTCCTTAATTCTTCTCATATCACGGTTTTCCTAAATCTCAAAAGCTTCATCCACACAAAACTTAACAAGAACTTGTGAGATAAGTTAGTATAAAGCAATGCAAAACCTTATCATTCTCTACTGTAGCAAAGCACTAAAATTATTAGTCAACATTGCATACTAAATGCCTCTGCATATTCAATAGTCCGATCCTCAAATATAATCATTAAACAAGCAAACATATGCAAACAATGCAACCATAACAGCAATCTGCCAAAACAGTACAGTCTGTAAAGAATGCAAGATTCATCATACTTCCCTAACCCCAAAAATTATGAGAAAAATACCACACTGTAGGAAATTTATTAGATCTTATTTTTCAAAAATGTTTCAACAATTTATCATTTCTGAATTTTCTAGGGAATTTTTGCAACATCGATAAACTTTCTGTTCTGAAACAGCAACTTGTATACTTGAAAAATAAGCATGGCAAAGGCTAGCATTGCCACTTTTATTGAAATAAAAGATGCAAAACATTATTATAAATAAAAGCAAACAAATCCTAGCAAAATAAATTGACGCTCCAAGAAAAACACATATCATGTGACGAATGAAAACATAGCTCCAAGTGAGGTTAGCGATAATCTTGGAGACGAAAGAGGGGATGCCATCCGGGGCATCCCCAAGATTAGTTGCTTCGATCTTCCTTGAATATTACATTGGGGGTGCCTTGGGCATCCCCAATCTTAGGGTATTTTCACTCCTTATTCTGCTCATATCGACATCTCACCCAAAACTTGAAAACTTCAATCACACAAAACTTGACGGAACCTTGTGAGATAGGTTAGTATGATAAAGAGCAAACCATTTCACTTTTGGTACTGTCAAAGACAAGATTCATAATTGTTTCCACACAATGCCTACTGTAGCATATCACTTCCACAATTTATATTGAGCAATATAAGCCATAGAAACAAGGAAACAAGCAAACTATGCATTGAAAACAGAATCTGTCAAAAACAGAACAGTGTGTAGTAATCTGTACTCAAACCATACTTCTGCTACTTCAAAAATTATTAAAAAATGGACCACGTGAGAAATTTGTATATTAATCTTCTGCAAAAACAATAAACTCAAAAGCACTCTTCTGTTAAAAATTAGAGCTATTTTCGTGAGCGCAAGAGTTTCTGTTTTTTCAGCAAGATCAAATCAACTATAACCCAACATGATCCCAATGGCTTTACTTGGCACTTTATTGAAACAAAGACGATAAAACATGATTGCTACAGTATCCTAATCATGTGAACATACAAAAACAGTAGGTAAAAGTGTTGGGTTGTCTCCCAACAAGCGCTTTTCTTTAATGCCTTTTATCTAGGCATGATGAGTTCAATGATGCTCGCATAAAAGATAAAGATTGAAGCATAACAAGAGCTTCATGAATCATAAGTTCCTCTCTCATAATATTTTTCAGTAGAATCATGAATAGAGTCATCCATATAACCATCACATAAAGCATTCTTTTCATGATCCAAAAGCATAGATAATTTATTACTCTTTATGGCATACATGTCATCATAATAATCATCATAAGTAGCAACTTTGTTCTCATCATAGTCAATTGAAACCTCTTCCAAAATAGTGGATGTATCACTAAATAAAGTCATGACCTCTACAAATACACTTTCATCAATATTGCAATAAGATTCAACACCCTCCAAAATAGTGGTATCACTACTACCTAGAGTTGACACTCTTCCAAACCCACTTTCATAATTGTAATCATCATAAATAGGAGGCATGCTATCATCATAATAAATTTTCTTATTGAAAGTAGAAGGAATCAAAGGATCATATTCATTAGGCAAAGCATACCCAAGCTTGGGACAAGCATTGTTTTCAGAAAATAAATCTTCAAACATTTCATACTCATCAAACATAGCATTCCCAAGCTTGTGGTTTTGCATATCATCATAAACATTCTTATCAATAGCATGAATGGCACCAATGGTATAGCAAACATTATTATCATATTCTTCCAAGCAAGTGACAAAAATATATTCAAGGTCATAAGAGACATCATTGTCTTCCCAATCATAATCATCACAACAAGAAGTAGGCATCAGAAAATCATACTCAATATCATCATCCTCCATCAACATATTTGATCACTTTCATGAGGCACAATGGTGATAGGAGCAATATTACTTGGGAGAGTTACCTTTTCACTTCTACTTTTTCTTCTTTTATTTTTCTTCTTCACCACCTCACATGTGGGTTTAATCAATTTTTTCAAGCTTCTTATTAAAAAGATTGATTGGATAGGAAGCTCCTCCTCGTTACCTGATTCATCATAAGAAACACTAGGAGGGTATTGGGCATATTTTCCCTTTCATTAGTACTCTCTTCATATTCTATTTCTTTTCTTTTCTTTAGATAGTTGGCAATGTAAGGATTCTCAATGCAATTTACTGCACAAATATATAAATTTCCTCTAGATCAAAATCAAGAACTCTTTCAAGGGCAAATTCTGGAATATCCTTAGTTATACGTTTCATTTCTTCATACCCCAAAAGAAGGCTAAGCTCTTTATGATGCTCAAGGGTAATCAAGTTATCATAGTTTTTGGACATGATTTGATCATAAAACAAATGGCATTGGAGTTTTAAATGACCACGTTAATTGCAAAATTCACAAGGATGGCGAAAAATATTAAATATTTCAGCACAAACATCTAGCCTATCTTGCAACCATTTTGTTTCTAAATATTTATGCTTCTTACAAAATCTATCTTCCCTTTTTGGTGTGTGTGTGCACTCCCAATATACTCCGCAAAAATTGACATCCTTGTAGGAGACATCACTAACATGGCTAGTGCGATCATCATTATGAAGGAAATATGCCCTAGAGGCAATAATAAAGTTATTATTTATTTCCTTATATCATGATAAATGTTTATTATTCATGCTAGAATTGTATTAACCGGAAACATAATACATGTGTGAATACATAGACAAACATAGTGTCACTAGTATGCCTCTACTTGACTAGCTCATTAATCAAAGATGGTTATGTTTCCTAACCATAGACATGTGTTGTCATTTGATTAACGGGATCACATCATTAGGAGAATGATGTGATTGACATGACCCATTCCATTAGCCTAGCACTTGATCGTTTAGTATATTGCTATTGCTTTCTTCATGACTTATACATGTTCCTGTAACTATGAGATTATGCAACTCCCGTTTACCGGAGGAACACTTTGGGTGCTACCAAACGTCACAACGTAACTGGGTGATTATAAAGGAGTACTACAGGTGTCTCCGAAGGTACATGTTGGGTTGGCATATTTCGAGATTAGGTTTTATCACTCCGATTGTCGGAGAGGTATCTCTGGGCCCTCTCGGTAATGCACATCACTATAAGCCTTGCAAGCAATGTAGCTAATGAGTTAGTTACGGAATGATGTATTATGTAACGAGTAAAGAGACTTGCCAGTAACGAGATTGAACTAGGTATTGGATACCGACGATCAAATCTCGGGCAAGTAACATACCGATGACAAAGGGAACAACGTATGTTGTTATGCGGTTTGACCGATAAAGATCTTCGTAGAATATGTGGGAGCCAATATGGGCATCTAGGTCCCGCTATTGGTTATTGACGGGAAACAAGTTCTAGGTCATGTCTACATAGTTCTCGAACCCATAGGGTCCGCACGCTTAACGTTTCGTTGACGATATAGTATTATATGAGTTATGTATGTGGGTAACCAAATGTTGTTCGGAGTCACGGATGAGATCATGGACATGACGAGGAACTCCAGAATGGTCCGGAGATAAAGTTTGATATATGGGATAATAGTGTTTGATCTCCGGAAGAGTTCCGGAATTCACCGGAAGGGGTTCCGGATGTTTCCCGAAATGTTTGGGTACGAGAACACGTTATTTGGGTCAAAGGGGAAAGACCACAAGGTTTTTGGAAAGCGCAAAAGGAAGTTTTGCGGAGTCCAGGTGCCAGACGCCAGGGTCCCTGGCGTCTGGGTCCAGACACCGGGAACCCTGGCGTCTGGCCCTGAAGTCCGAGAAGGACTCTTGCCTTTCGGGTGAAACCGACTTTGTGGAGGCTTTTACTCCAAGTTTCGACCCCAAGGCTCAACATATAAATAGAGGGGCAGGGCTAGCACCAAAGACACATCAAGAAACACCAAGCCGTGTGCCGGCAACCCCGTCCCCTCTAGTTTATCCTCCGTCATAGTTTCCGCAGTGCTTAGGCGAAGCCCTGCGGAGATTGTTCTTCACCAACGCCGTCACCACGCCGTCATGCTGCCGGAACTCATCTACCACTTCGCCCGTCTTGCTGGATCGAGAAGGCGAGGACGTCATCAAGCTGAACATGTGCAGGACTCGGAGGTGCCGTGCGTTCGGTACTTGGATCGGTCGGATCGTGAAGACGTACGACTACATCAACCGCGTTGATAAACGCTTACGCTTAGCGATCTTCAAGGGTATGACGATGCACTCCTCCTCTCGTTGCTATGCATCACCATGATCTTGTGTGTGCGTAGGAAAATTTTGAAATTACTATGTTCCCCAACAGTGGCATCCGAGCCTAGGTTTTATGCGTAGATATCATATGCACGAGTAGAACACAAGTGAGTTGTGAGCGATACAAGTCATATTGCTTACCAGCATGTCATACTTTGGCTCAGCGGTATTGTGAGATGAAGCGGCCCGGACCGACATTACGCGTACGCTTACGCGAGACTGGTTTCACCGTTACGAGCACTCATGCTTAAAGGTGACTAGCGGGTGTCTGTCTCTCTCACTTTAGCTGAACCGAGTGTGGCTACGCCTGGTCCTTGCAAAGGTTAAAACAACATTAACTTGACGAACTATCTTGTGGTTTTGATGCGTAGGTAAGAACGGTTCTTGCTAAGCCCGTAGCAGCCACGTAAAATTTGCAACAACAAAGTAGAGGACGTCTAACTTGTTTTTGCAGGGCATGTTGTGATGTGATATGGTCAAGACGTGATGCTATATTTTATTGTATGAGATGATCATGTTTTGTAACCATAGTTATCGGCAACTGGCAGGAGCCATATGGTTGTCGCTTTATTGTATGAAATGCAAACGCCTTGTAATTGCTTTACTTTATCACTAAGCGGTAGCGATAGTCGTAGAAGCAATAGATGGCGTAACGACAACGATGCTACGATGGAGATCAAGGTGTCGCGCCGGTGACGATGGTGATCACGACGGTGCTTCAAAGATGGAGATCACAAGCACAAGATGATGATGGCCATATCATATCACTTATATTGATTGCATGTGATGTTTATCCTTTATGCATCTTATCTTGCTTTGATTGACGGTAGCATTTTAAGATGATCTCTCACTAAATTATCAAGAAGTGTTCTCCCTGAGTATGCACCATTGCAAAAGTTCTTCGTGCTGAGACACCACGTGATGATCGGGTGTGATAGGTTCTACGTTCAAATACAACGGGTGCAAAACAGTTGCACACGCGGAATACTCAGGTTAAACTTGATGAGCCTAGCATATAACAGATATGGCCTCGGAACACGGAGACCGAAAGGTCGAGCGTGAATCATATAGTAGATATGATCAACATATTGATGTTCACCGTTGAAACTACTCCATCTCACGTGATGATCAGACATGGTGTAGTTGATATGGATCACGTAATCACTTAGAGGATTAGAGGGATGTCTATCTAAGTGGGAGTTCTTAAGTTATATGATTAATTGAACTTTAATTTATCATGAACTTAGTCCTGGTAGTATTTTGCAAATTATGTTGTAGATCAATAGCTCGCGTTGTTGCTTTCATATGTTTATATGTTCCTAGAGAAAATTGTGTTGAAAGATGTTAGTAGCAATGATGCAGACTTGGTCCGTGATCTGAGGTTTATCCTCATTGCTGCACAGAAGAATTATGTCCTTTATGCACCGCTAGGTGACAGACCTATTGCAGGAGCAGATGCAGACGTTACGAACGTTTGGCTATCTTAATATGATGACTACTTGATAGTTTAGTGCACCATGCTTAACGGCTTAGAATCGGGACTTCAAAGACGTTTTGAACGTCATGGACCATATGAGATGTTCCAGGAGTTGAAGTTAATATTTCAAGCAAATACCCGAGTTGAGAGATATGAAGTCTCCAACAAGTTCTATGGCTAAAAGATGGAGGAGAATCGCTCAACTAGTGAGCATGTGCTTAGATTGTCTGGGTACTACAATCGCTTGAATCAAGTGGGAGTTAATCTTCCAGATAAGATAGTGATTGACAGAATTCTCTAGTCACCATCACTAAAGTTACTAGAACTTCGTGATGAACTATAGTATGCAAGGGATGACCAAAACGATTCCCGAGCTCTTCGTGATGTTGAAATCGACGAAGGTAGAAATCAAGAAAGAGCATCAAGTGTTGATGATTGAGAAGATCACTAGTTTCAAGAAAAGGGCAAAGGGAAAGAAAAGGGAACTTCAAGTAGAATGACAAACAAGTTTTCACTCCCATGAAGAAGCCCAAAGCTGGACCAAAGCCTGAAACTGAGTGCTTACACTGCAAAGGAAATGGTCACTGGAAGCGGAAATGCCCTGAATATTTGATCAGAAGGATGTCAAAGTGAACAATGGTATATTTGATATACAGGTTATTGATGTGTACCTTACTAGTGTTTATAGTAGCCCCTGAGTATTTGATACTTGTTCGGTTGCTAAAAATTAGTAACTCGAAACAGGAGTTACAGAGTAAACAGAGACTAGTTGAGGGTGAAGTGACGATGAGTGTTGGAAGTAGTTCCAAGATTGATCTGATCATCATCGCACACTCCCTATACTTTCGGGATTAGTGTTGAACCTAAATAAATGTTATTTGGTGTTTGCGTTGAGCATGAATGTGATTTGAGCATATTTATTGCAATACGGTTATTCATGTAAGTTAGAGAATAATTGTTATTCTGTTTACATGAATAAAACCTTCTATGGTCATACACCCAATGAAAATGGTTTGTTGGATCTCGATCGTATGATACACATATTCATAATATTGAAGCCAAAAGATGTAAAGTTAATAATGATAGTGCAACTTATTTGTGGCACTGCCGTTTAGGTCATATTGGTGTAAAGCGCATGAAGAAACTCCATGTTGATGGGCTTTTGGAATCACTTGATGCTTGCGAACCATGCCTCATGGGCGAGATGACTAAGACTCCGTTCTCCGGAACAATGGAGCGAGCAATAGATTTGTTGGAAATAATACATATTGATGTATGAGATCCAATGAGTGTTGATGCTCGTGGCAAGTATCGTTATTTTCTGACCTTCACAGATGATTTGAGCAGATATGGGTATATCTACTTGATGAAACATAAGTCTGAAATAGTTGAAAAGTTCAAAGAATTTCAGAGTGAAGTGGAAAAATCATCTTAACAAGAAAAATAAAGTTTCTACGATCTGATCGTGGAGACGAATATTTGAGTTATGAGTTTGGTCTTCATTTGAAACAACGTGAAATAGTTTCGCAACTCACGCCATCTGGAACACCACAATGTAATGGTGTGTCTGAATGTCGTAATCGTACTTTATTAGATATGGTGCGATCTATGATGTCTCTTATCGGTTTACCACTATCGTTTTGGGGTTATACATTAGAGACAACTGCATTCACATTTAATAGGGCACCATCTAAATCCGTTGAGACGACACCGTATGAACTATGGTTTAGCAGTAAACCTAAGCTATCGTTTCTTAAAGCTTGGAGTTGCGATGCTTATATGAAAAAGGTTTTCAACCTGATAAGCTCGAACCCAAATCGGAGAAGTGTGTCTTCATAGAATACCCAAAGGTAACTATTGGGTACACCTTCTATCACAGATCCGAAGGCAAGTTATTCATTGCTAAGATGGATCCTTTCTAGAGAAGAAGTTTCTCTCGAAAGAAGTGAGTGGGAGGAAAGTAGAACTTGATGAGGTAATTGTACCTTCTCCCTTATTGGAAAGTAGTTCATCACAGAAATCAGTTCCAGTGATTCCTACACCAATTAGTGAGGAAGTTAACGATGATGATCATGAAACTTCAGATCAAGTTGCTACCAAACCTCGTAGGTCTTCCAGAGTAAGATCCGCACCAGAGTGGTACGGTAATCATGTTTTGGAAGTCATGTTACTAGACCATGATGAACCTACGAACTATGAGGAAGCGATGATGAGCCCAGATTCCGCGAAATGGCTTGAGGCCATAAAATCTGAGATAGGATCCATGTATGAGAACAAAGTATGGACTTTGGTTGACTTGCTCGATGATCAGCAAGCCATGTTAAATAAATGGATCTTCAAGAGGAAGACGGACACTGATAGTAGTGTTACTATCTACTAAGCTCGACTTGTTGCGAAACGTTTTCGACAAGTTCTAGGTGTTGAATACATGAGATTTTCTCACTCATATCGATGCTTAAGTCTGTCTGAATCATGTTAGCAATTGCCATATTTTATGAAATCTGGCAAATGGATGTCAAAACTGCATTCCTTAATGGATTTATTAAAGAAGAGTTGTATATGATGCAACCAGAAAGTTTTTGTCAATCCTAAAGATGCTAACAAAGTGTGCAAGCTCCAGCAATCCATCAATGGACTGGTGCAAGCATCTCGGAGTTGGAATATATGCTTTGATGAGTTGATCAAAGCATATGGTTTTATATAGACTTTTGGAAAGGCATGTATTTACAAGAAAGTGAGTGGGAGCTCTGTAGCATTTCTGATATTATATGTGCAAGACATATTGTTGATTGGAAATGATATAGAATTTCTGGATAGCATTAAAGGATACTTGAATAAAAAGTTTTTCAATGAAAGACCTTAGTGAAGCTGCTTACATATTGAGCATCAAGATCTATTGAGATAGATCAAGATGCTTGATAAGTTTTTCAATAAGTACATACCTTGTCAAGATTTTCAAATAGTTCAAAATGGAACAGTCAAAGAAAGAGTTCTTGCCTGTGTTGCAAAGGTGTGAAATTGAGTAAGACTCAAGACCCGACCACGGCAGAAAATAGAAAGAGAATGAAAGTCATTCCCTATGCATCAGTCATAGGTTCTATAAAAGTATGCCATGCTATGGACCAAATCTATTGTATACTCTGCCCTGGTTTGGCAAGGGAGTACAATAGTGATCTAGGAGTAGATCACTGGACATTGGTCAAAATTATCCTTAGTAGAATAAGGATATGTTTCTCGATTATGGAGGTGATAAAAGAGTTCGTCGTAAAGAGTTACATCGATGCAAGGTTTTACATAGATCCAGATGACTCTAAGTCTCAATCTGGATACATATTGAAAGTGGGAGCAATTAGCTAGAGTAGCTCCGTGCAAAGCATTGTAGACATAGAATATTTGCAAAATACATACGACTCTGTAATATGACAGACCCGTTGACTAAACTTCTCTCACGAGCAAAACATGATCATACCTTAGTACACTTTCGGTGTTAATCACATAGCAATGTGAACTAGATTATTGACTCTAGTAAACCCTTTGGGTGTTGATCACATGACGATGTGAACTATGGGTATTAATCACATACAGGTGTGAATATTGGTGTGAAATCACATGATGATGTGAACTAGATTATTGACTCTAGTGCAAGTGGGAGACTGAAGGAAATATGCCCTAGAGGCAATAATAAAGTTATTATTTATTTCCTTATATCATGATAAATGTTTATTATTCATGCTAGAATTGTATTAACCGGAAACATAATACATGTGTGAATACATAGACAAACATAGTGTCACTAGTATGCCTCTACTTGACTAGCTCATTAATCAAAGATGGTTATGTTTCCTAACCATAGACACGTGTTGTCATTTGATTAACGGGATCACATCATTAGGAGAATGATGTGATTGACATGACCCATTCCGTTAGCCTAGCACTTGATCGTTTAGTATATTGCTATTGCTTTCTTCATGACTTATACATGTTCCTGTAACTATGAGATTATGCAACTCCCGTTTACCGGAGGAACACTTTGGGTGCTACCAAACGTCACAATGTAACTGGATGATTATAAAGGAGTACTACAGGTGTCTCCGAAGGTACATGTTGGGTTGGCGTATTTCGAGATTAGGTTTTGTCACTCCGATTGTCGGAGAGGTATCTCTGGGCCCTCTCGGTAATGCACATCACTATAAGCCTTGCAAGCAATGTAGCTAATGAGTTAGTTATGGAATGATGTATTATGTAACGAGTAAAGAGACTTGCCAGTAATGAGATTGAACTAGGTATTGGATACCGACGATCAAATCTCGGGCAAGTAACATACCGATGACAAAGGGAACAACGTATGTTGTTATGCGGTTTGACCGATAAAGATCTTCATAGAATATGTGGGAGCCAATATGGGCATCTAGGTCCCGCTATTGGTTATTGACCAGAAACAAGTTCTAGGTCATGTCTACATAGTTCTCGAACCCATAGGGTCCGCACGCTTAACGTTTCGTTGACGATATAGTATTATATGAGTTATGTATGTTGGTAACCGAATGTTGTTCGGAGTCACGGATGAGATCATGGACATGACGAGGAACTCCGGAATGGTCCGGAGATAAAGTTTGATATATGGGATAATAGTGTTTGATCTCCGGAAGAGTTCCGGAATTCACCGGAAGGGGTTCCGGATGTTTCCCGAAATGTTTGGGTACGAGAACACGTTATTTGGGCCAAAGGGGAAAGACCACAAGGTTTTTGGAAAGTGCAAAAGGAAGTTTTGCGGAGTCCAGGGGCCAGACGCCAGGGTCCCTGGCGTCTGGGTCCAGACACCGGGAACCCTGGCGTCTGGCCCTGAAGTCCGAGAAGGACTCTTGCCTTTCGGGTGAAACCGACTTTGTGGAGGCTTTTACTCCAAGTTTCGACCCCAAGGCTCAACATATAAATAGAGGGGCAGGGCTAGCACCAAAGACACATCAAGAAACACCAAGCCGTGTGCCGGCAACCCCGTCCCCTCTAGTTTATCCTCCGTCATAGTTTCCGTAGTGCTTAGGCGAAGCCCTGCGGAGATTGTTCTTCACCAACACCGTCACCACGCCGTCGTGCTGCCGGAACTCATCTACTACTTCGCCCGTCTTGCTGGATCGAGAAGGCGAGGACGTCATCAAGCTAAACGTGTGCAGAACCCGGAGGTGCCGTGCGTTCGGTACTTGGATCGGTCGGATCGTGAAGACGTACAACTACATCAACCGCGTTGATAAACGCTTCCGCTTAGCGATCTTCAAGGGTATGAAGATACACTCCTCCTCTGGTTGCTATGCATCACCATGATCTTGTGTGTGCGTAGGAAAATTTTGAAATTACTACGTTCCCCAACACATTAACCTCATGGATATTCAAAGTGTTCATACTAGCAACATTGCAATCATGCTCATCATTCATGCAAATCATTTTATTAAATTCTTCTTCTAACAATTGAGCACAACTTTCCGATCCATCATTTTCAAGAAAGATATTATAAAGATGATCAATAATATGATGCAACCTTAATTCCATTTTTCGTGTAGTTTTCTTTTATAGACCAAACTAGTGATAAAACAACAAACTAAAAGATTCGATTGCAAGATCTAAAGATATACCTTCAAGCATTCACCTCCCCAGTAACGGCGCCAGAAAAGAGCTTGATGTCTACTACGCAACTTTATTCTTGTAGACACATGTTGGGCCTCCAGGCGCAGAGTTTTGTAGGACAGTAGCAATTTTCCCACAAGTGGATGACCTAAGGTTTATCAATCCGTGAGAGGTGTAGGATGAAGATGGTCTCTCTCAAACGATCCTGCAACCAAATACAAGAAATCTCTTGTGTCCCCAACACACCCAATACAATGGCAAATTGTATAGGTGCACTAGTTCGGCGAAGCGATGGTGATTAAAGTGTAATATGGATGGTAGAAATATATTTTTATAATCTGAATAAATAAAAACAGCAAGGTAGAAAATAGTAAACGGGCAAAAAACGGTGTTGCAATGCTTAAAAATGAGGCCTAGGGTGCATACTTTCACTAGTGCAATCTCTCAACAAAGCTAACATAGTTGGATCATATGATTATCCCTCAAAATGCAACAAAGAATCATTCCCGAGTTCCTATTAGCGGAGAACAAAAGAGAGAAATTGTTTGTAGGGTACGAAACCACCTCAAAGCTATTCTTTCCGATCGATCTATCCTAGAGTTCGTACTAAAATAAGAGCAAGCTATTCTTTCCGATCGATCTAATCAAGAGTTCGTACTAAAATAACACCATATGACACATATCAACCAACTCTAATGTCACCTAGATACCCCAATGTCACCGTGAGTACCCATGACCTAATTATACGACATGTTCAAACAATTTTAGATTCATAATGCTCAATCCAACACAAAACTACAAGGGGACCCCAAAGTTTCTATCAGAGAAAAGATAATAAAAACATGCATCAACCCCTATGCATAGATTACCCCAATGTCACCGCGGGAATCCGCAAGTTGACTGCCATAACATATATCAAGTGAATCAATATGATAATCCATTGTCACCTCAATTATTCATACGACAAGACATACATCATGTGTTTTCAAATCTGAACATTCAATCCGACAAGACAAAACTTCAAAGGGTAAAGACTCAATTCATCACAACAAAAGTAGAGAGGGGAGAAACATCATATGATCCATTTAAACTAACAAAGCCCGCGATACATCAAGATCGTGATATCTCAAGATCACGAGAGAGAGAGAGAGAGAGATTAAACACATAGCTACTGGTACAAACCCTCAGCCCCGAGGATGGACTACTCGCTCCTCATCGCGGTGGCCGCCGGGATGATGAAGATGGCCACCGGTGATGATTCCCCCCTCCGGCAGGGTGCCGCAATGGGGTCTAGATTGGATCTTGTGGATACAGAGGTCTTGCGGTGGCGGAACTTTCGATCTAGGTTAACCCTGATGGGTTTCAGAATATTTGTGAATTTATAGGGTAACGAGGGGTTGCGGGAGGCCACCGAAGTGGGCACAACCCACTTGGGCGTGCCAGTGGGCCCAGGCGCGCCCTGGTGGGTTGTGCCCCCCTCGGGGTACCCCCGAGATCCTGGTTGTTCTGGTCCATAAAACATCTCCAAGGAGTTACGTGGTGTTTGGACTCCGTTTGATATTGATTTCCTGCGATGTAAAAAACAAGGAAAAAATAGCAACTGGCACTGGGCAGTAGGTTAGTCCCAAAAAATGATATAAAGTTGCTATAAAATGATTGTAAAACACCCAAGAATGATAATATAATGGCATGAATACTTCATAAATTATAGATACATTGGAGACGTATCAGTGATCATCTGCTTTCTTTATATCCTTATCAATATGTCGAGGCGTGTTTCGACAGACAATGCCATTAATATTAATGCCATGTTACATGCCTAAAAAAGTACATAAGGGAAAGTCTAGCACAGGGTTGTAAGTGCATCTAGTGCCCCTTAGTGATTTTGGTGTATTGATGACTTATAGGTTAAGGGACTGATGCGTTTGTGAGTGTACATTGGTCTATAAGTCTATGAGGAGTTTGATATTTACAAAGAAAGTCGACCCCTAAAAATGAAGTTCTTCAACTGAAGACTTTGGATTTCTGAAGACTTTCTGAAGACTTTGAAATTGAAGAAATTGGTGTAACCTTGAAGACTTGGTAATCATTTGAGGAACATGAATCATGAAGACTTTTGTTTTTATAGTTTCATTTTCTCTTTATTGAGTCATAGGAAACACCGTACTGTTAAAGGGGGTCGAGGAAATACTAAGGAAAAAATTCCATGTGATGCTCAACTCAAATCCTACACCTACCAATCCCTTCGAGTGAAGCCATTGGAAATCTCATACAGTTCAGTCCTATTCTTCAGTGACAGAGACGAAGTTCTTCTGCTCTCTGAGGAATTTGTTCTGACTGAGGAGTTAAGAATTCGCGAGTGCGGATTGCCTACACAGTGAGGAACATGATAGCCCTGAGGATTTTGAGAGTCAAAATTCTGACCGTTGCTGTGCTATGCGCCAGCTGTCCCAAAATATCTACCCACCTAACGGTCATATCTGACAAGGGCATTTATGTCTTATCATGTCGGGGTGCTCCCTAGGCTACAAAAAGCCGCCCCCTACAACCACTAGCTGGTTGGCTGCTCCAAGAGAAACTGACACTTGTCAATTGAGAGCATCCCATCCTCCGAGGACTTTGAGTGAAAATCATCAAGTGAGGAAAACCCAAACCCAACACCTACAAACCCAAAGTGATTGAGCATCACTGAAGAGATTGATCCTGCGTCGATCTGACGCTTGTTTTCTTTGAAGACTGTGCTTCTTCCAGACGGTTAGGCATCAAGGTCTACAGCATCCAAGAGGAATTGTGGATCGCTGAGTGACCAAGTTTGTGAAGGTCCGGAAGTCACCTGAAGACTTACCACGAGTGATTGGGCGAGGTCTGTGTGACCTTAGCTCAAGGAGAATACGGTGAGGACTGTGTGTGATAACCCGCAAGTATACGGGATAGTTGTATCCTCTTTCGATAAGTAAAGAGTGTCGAATCCAACGAGGAGCTAAAGGTAGAACAAATACTCTCTCAAGTACTATCGGCCACTGATACGACTCTACGCACGCTTGACGTTCGCTTTACCTAGAACAAGTATGAAACTAGAAGTACTTTGTAGGTGTGATAGGATAGGTTTGCAAGATAATGAAGAACACGTAAACATAAACTAGGGGCTGTTTAGATAAAGAAGAAATAAAGTAAATATAGCGAGTGTGGAAAAGTGGTGGTAGGAGTTGTGGAATTGTCCCTAAGCAATTGACTACGTTACTAGACCGATAATCACTATTGCAATTTTATTTGAGGGCGAGGCATAAGCTAACATACTTTCTCTACTTGGATCATATGCACTTATGATTGGAACTCTAGCAAGCATCCGCAAATACTAAAGATTCATTAAGGTAAAACCCAACCATAGCATTAAAGTATCAAGTCCCCTTTATCCCATACGCAACAACCCCCTTACTCTGGTTTGTGTTTCAGTCACTCACGCAACCCACTATAAGTGAATCATGAACGCATTGCAACACCCTACAACGGGAATCCCTCACGCTTGTGCGACACAGAGGGCACCATAGGACATCACCAATAATAAAACATGCAACTCAAACCAATCATAGCAATTCATCAATCACCGATAGGACAACGAAAATCTACTCAGACATCATAGGATGGCAACACATCATTGGATAATAATATGAAGCATAAAGCACCATGTTCAAGTAGAGGGTACAGCGGGTTGCGGGAGAGTGGACCGCTGGATATAGATGGGGGAAGATGATGGAGACGTTGGTGAAGATGATGGAGGTGTTGGTGAAGATCGCGGTGATGATGATGGCCCCCGGCGGCGTTCCGGCGCCACCGGAAGCAAGGGGGAGAGAGCCCCCCTTCTTCTTCTTATTCTTCCTTGACCTTCTCCCTAGATGGGAGAAGGGTTTCCCCTCTGGTCCTTGGCTCCCATGGCGTGGGAGGGGCGAGAGCCCCTCCGAGATTGGATCTATCTCTCTGTTTCTGCGTTCTGCGGTTCTGCCCCTTCACCGTTTCCTTTATATCTGGAGATCCGTAACTCCGATTGGGGTGAATCTTTCGCCCAGATATTTCTCGTAAAATTAGCTTTCTTGCGGAAAAAGAAGAGCGTCAACCGCCTTACGGGTGGCCCACGAGAGTCCAGGGCGCGCCCAGGGGGGAGGGCGCCCCCTGTCTCATGGCCACCCCGGACAGCTTTTCGCGTTGATTTTTCCTCCCAAAAATCACAAATATTCCAAAATAATTCTCCGTCCGTTTCTATCCCGTTTGGACTCCATTTGATATTGGGTTTCTACGAAACAAAAAACATGCAACATACAGGAACTGGCACTGGGCACTGGATCAATATGTTAGTCCCAAAAATAGTATAAAAAGTTGCCAAAAGTATATAAAAGTTGAATAATATTAGCATAGAACAATCAAAAATTATAGACACAATGGAGATGTATCAACATCCCCAAGCTTAATTCCTGCTCGTCCTCGAGTAGGTAAATGATAAAAAAGATAATTTTTGATGTGGAATGCTACCTAGCATAATCTTGATCGTATGTCTAATCATGGCATGAATATTAAGACACGAGTGATTCAAAGCAATAGTCTATCATTTGACATAAAAATGACAATACTTCGAGCGTACCAATAAAGCAATCATGTCTTTTCAAAACAACATGGCCAAAGAAAGTTATCCCTACAAAATCATATAGTCTGGCTGTTGCTCTATCTTCATCACACAAAGTATTTAATCATGCACAACCCCGATGACAAGCCAAGCAATTTTTTCATACTTTCATAATCTCAAAAAATTTCAACTTTCACGCAATACATGAGTTGAGCCATGGATATAACACTTTGGGGAAGCCCATCATCGGAATATACAAGCCAAGTTCTATAATGAAAATTCCCACTAGTATATGAAAGTGAAAGCATAGGAGACTCTCTCTATGAAGAACATGGTGCTACTTTGAAGCACAAGTGTGGTAAAAGGATAGTAGCATTGCCCCTTCTCTCTTTTTCTCTCATTTTTTTTCTTTTTTTTTCTTTTTGGTGGGCTTCTTTGGCCTCCTTTTTTATTTGGGCTTCTTTGGCCTGTTTTATTTTTCATAAAGTCTGGAGTCTCATCCCGACTTGTGGGGGAATCATAGTCTCCATCATCCTTTCCTCACTGGGATAATGCTCTAATAATGATGATCATCACACTTTTATTTACTTACAACTCAATATCTAGAACAAAGATATGACTCTATATGAATGCCTCCGGCGGTGTACCGGGATGTGCAATGATCTAGCATAGCAATGACATCAAAAAACAGATAAGCCATGAAAATGTCATGCTAGCTATCTTACGATCATACCAAAACAATATGACAATGAATGCTCAAGTCATGTATATGATGATGATGGAAGTTGCATGGCAATATATCTCGGAATGGCTATGGAAATGCCATGATAGGTAGGTACGGTGGCTGTTTTGAGGAAGGTATATGGTGGGTGTATGGTACCGGCGAAAGGTGCGCGGCACAAGAGAGGCTAGCAATGGTGGAAGGGTGAGAGTGCGTATAATCCATGGACTCAACATTAGTCATAAAGAACTCATATACTTATTGCAAAAATCTACAAGCCATTGAAAACAAAGTACTACACGTATGCTCTTAGGGGGATAGATTGGTAGGAAAACGCTCGTCCCCGACCGCCACTCATAAGGAAGACATCAATAAATAAAATTGTGCTCCAACTTCATCACAAAGCGGTTCACCATACGTGCATGCTACGGGAATCACAAACCTCAACACAAGTGCTTCTACTAATCCACAGTCACCCACCAGCATGACTCTAATATCACCACCTTTATATCGCAAAACTATTGCAAGGAATCAAACATATCATATTCAGCGATCTACAAGTTTATGTAGGATTTTATGACTAACCATGTGATTGACCAATTCCTGTCATCTCTCTAAATAGATATAAGTGAAGCAAGAGAGTTTAATTATTTATACAAAATATATGCCCATGCTCTAACAAATATAAGTGAAGCAAAAGAGCATTGTACAAATGGTGGTTGTCTATATGAAGAGAAACAGGCAATCCAAACTTCAAATGATATAAGTGAAGCACATGAAGCATTCTATAAAGCAATACTCAAAAGATTTAAGTGAGGTGCAATGAGCATTATATAAATCAACCAAGGACTATCTCATACCAGCATGGTGCATAAAAGAAAAATGAAAACTAAATGCAAAAGATGCTCCAAGACTTGCACATAACGCATGAACGAAACGAATACGAAAACATATTGATACTAGTTGAAGAAAGAGGGGATGCCTTCCGGGGAATCCCCAAGCTTAGATGCTTGAGTCTCCTTGAATATTTACTTGGGGTGCCTCGGGCATCCCCAAGCTTAAGCTTTTGCCTCTCTCCCTTTTCCTCATATCGAGACCTCCTCGTTTAAACACTTCATCCACACAAAACTTCAACAGAAAACTCGGTAAGATCCGTTAGTATAATAAAGCAAATCACCACTCTAAGCATTGTAGCAAACCAATTCATATCTTGTTTTTGCATTGTGTCTACTGTAATATAACTTTTCCATGGCTTAATCCACTAATATAAATTGATATATTCATCAAAACAAGTAAACTATGCATCAAAAACAGAATCTGTCAAAAACAGAGCAGTCTGTAGTAATCTGAACATCCACCATACTTCTGGTACCCCAAAAATTCTACCAAAATTAGGAAAAATAAAAAATTTGTATAGCAAGACAGTGCAAAAATAATCATAACCAATTGACGTTCCAGTTAAAATGTAAAATCGCGCACTACATCCAAAGTTTCTATCCTGCACCGTACAAACCAACAAGCTTTGTAAACATCCTAAAGGCAAACCTTGGCATATTATTTTTATAATACAATAGAGTTATACAAGGGGATAATTATTTTTGATGAAAATTTTCTGTAATCAAGATTCACAAAGTTTCCCTGAGCATGAACAAAGTTCAAGGAGCTCTCCCACTTCAACAATGCTTGTCTTTCTCACTTTCACTTTCCTTTTTGAAGCGTTTTTAGGTTCCCATCTTTATTTTTTTGTTTTTAAACCATATGAAAGCACTCAACAGAAATAAACGACTCTCTAAAACTTCCGGGTTGTCTCCCTGGCAGCGCTTTCTTTAAAGCCATTAAGCTAGGCATACAGTGCTCAAGTAATGGATCCACCCGGATCCCAAGGTATATCAAAGCCAATTTTAATTAACAATGATTTGTAATTTAGTAGTGAGCACAAAGTAACATATATCATGCAACAATGAAGTCTAACTCTTTTCCTATGCATCGGCATGTCATAAAAGAACAATTCATGGACACCAAGTAAAGGCCAATGCATAGTATAAGTAGTTTCTTGCAATTCTATCATATTGGAAATGTAAAGAGGCGGAGATGTAGTTCCTCTCTCATAATAATTGCAAGTAGGAGTAGCAAGCACATGCATATTATATCTATCAAAATTATCATGTGCAACGGTAAAAGGCAACCCATCAATATAATCCTTACTAAGCACAAACTTCTCCGATATAGTGTAGTCGGGAGAATGCAAAAAGATAATAGGACTATCATGCGTGGGTGCAATAGCAACAATTTCATGTTTAACATAAGGAACTATAGCAAGTTCATCTCCATAAGCATAATTCATATTGGCATCTCGGCCACAAGCATAGCAAGCATCATCAAAAAGGGATATTTCAAACAAATTCAAGGGATCATAGCAATCATCATAGCAATCATCCTTCGGTAAGCACGAAGGGGAATTAAATAATGTATGAGTTGGAGGGTTACTCTCATTAGAAGGTGGCACATGTAGCTAATCCACTCTTCCTCCTTTTGTTCTTCGCTCTCCTTATCATCTTTTTCATCCAATGAGCTCACTGTTTCATCAATTTCTTCTTCCATAGCTTCCTGCAAAATATTAGTCTCTTCTTGGATAGCGGAGAAGTCCTCAATATATGGTTTAACATAGGCATTAGAAGCATAATTATCATAACAATATTGAAATATGGCAAAAAAATTAGATTTGTAAAGAGTAGCATCATACTTCTCAATCAAAGAGGCAATCTCATAAGCACCTTTAAAAGCAACAAATTCTTCAACTTGTTGAACATCATAGTAATTGTAAACACCCCTAGCATACTAAGATATGATTCCATTATCACTAAACAAGCATTGATAGGGTAGGTGTTTCTTAGGGTCTTCAGAACAACAAGTAAACTCATATATTTCACATAAATTCCAAGCATAACATTGCAAACGTTGAATTTGATCCTATAATAGTTTCCGTTTTTCAGATATACGGTGTCGCACAAGACAAGCATGCTCATCTAAAGATTTGCCCTCAACTAAACTAGTTGGGGTTTCAGCACGAGCACAAAGGGATCGAAGATGATCCAAGTAAAAAGCTTCAGGAGTGTGATAGATTTTGAGTGGTTCTTCAACCACTGGTTTAGTAGGTACAACTAATTTTTTGGTATTTTGCATTTCCTACCCATTACTAAAGATAGAAAACAACTAAGAACAGCAAATAAAATAAAAATTGCTTAGTGATAAAGCAAACAAGCACACACTAGAAAATTCACCCCACGCTATGACTCCCCGACAACGGCGCCAGAAAAAGGTCTTGATAACCCGCAAGTATACGGGATAGTTGTAGCCTCTTTTGATAAGTAAGAGTGTCGAACCCAACGAGGAGCTAAAGGTAGAATAAATACTCTCTCAAGTCCTATCAGCCACTGATACGACTCTACGCACGCTTGACGTTCGCTTTACCTAGAACAAGTATGAAACTAGAAGTACTTTGTAGGTGTGATAGGATAGGTTTGCAAGATAATAAAGAACACATAAACATAAACTAGGGGCTGTTTAGATAAAGAAGCAATAAAGTAAATATAGCGAGTGTGGAAAAGTGGTGGTAGGAGTTGTGGAATTGTCCCTAAGCAATTGACTACGTTACTAGACCGGTAATCACTATTGCAATTCTATTTGAGGGAGAGGCATAAGCTAACATACTTTCTCTACTGGATCATATGCACTTATGATTGGAACTCTAGCAAGAATCCGCAAATACTAAAGATTCATTAAGGTAAAACCCAACCATAGCATTAAAGTATCAAGTCCCCTTTATCCCATACGCAACAATCCCCTTATTCAGGTTTGTGTTTCAGTCACTCATGCAACCCACTATAAGCGAATCATGAACACATTGCAACACCCTACAACGGGAATCCCTCACGCTTGCGCGACACAGAGGGCACCATAGGACAGCACCAATAATAAAACATGCAACTCAAACCAATCATAGCAATTCATCAATCACCGATAGGACAATGAAAATCTACTCAGACATCATAGGATGGCAACACATCATTGGATAATAGTATGAAGCATAAAGCACCATGTTCAAGTAGAGGGTACAGCGGGTTGCGGGAGAGTGGACCGCTGGATATAGATGGGGGAAGGTGATGGAGACGTTGGTGAAGATGATGGAGGTGTTGGTGAATATCGCGGTGATGATGATGGCCCCCGGCGGCGTTCCGGCACCACCAGAAGCAAGGGGGAGAGAGCCCCCCTTCTTCTTCTTCTTCCTTGACCTCCACCCTAGATGGGAGAAGGGTTTCCCCTCTGGTCCTTGGCTCCCATGGCATGGTAGGGGCGAGAGCCCCTCCAAGATTGGATCTATCTCTCTGTTTCTGCGTTCTGCGGTTCTGCCCCTTCACCGTTTCCTTTATATCTGGAGATCCGTAACTCCGATTGGGGTGAATCTTTCGCCCAGATTTTTCTCGTAAAATTATCTTTCTTGCGGCAAAAGAAGAGCGTCAAGCGCCTTACGGGTGGCCCACGAGAGTCCAGGGTGCACCCCCCTGTCTCGTGGCCACCCCGGACACCTTTTCGCGTTGATTCTTCCTCCCAAAAATCACAAATATTCCAAAATAATTCTCCGTCCATTTTTATCCCGTTTGGAATCCATTTGATATTGGGTTTCTGCGAAACAAAAAACATGCAACAGACATGAACTGGCACTGGGCACTGGATCAATATGTTAGTCCCAAAAATAGTATAAAAAGTTGCCAAAAGTATATAAAAGTTGAATAATATTGGCATGGAACAATCAAAAATTATAGATACGACGGAGACGTATCAGTGTGTCCGGGACTGGGTATCCTCGAATTTAAATACTCAGCCGCTCCAACCAGATGTACAACTGAGACAGCAGTCGGAACTGGTCTACCAAATTATTGTCTTCACCAAGCTTACTGGTTCTATTTCCTCAACTCTTTCATTTCCTCATGTCTGTTGGTGTGTGCTTGTTCATATCTGTTTGAAGACTTTGACTGAAGACTTCCTCAATTTCCTCAGTTCAATTTCTTCAGTCTATCCGTCTTCTTTCTTGTGTTATCCTTTGTTTACGCTTTCTGTACTCTGTGCTTGTCTTCATTTCATTATGATGACTATGCTTGTGTTCTGTTATATCTACATTTGAGTACTTATTCCGCTGTTAGTAGTTCTTCGTTTAGGAATTTCCTCACCAGCAAATTCCTCAGTGAAGAATTCATAAAAGTCACCTATTCACCCCCTCTAGTCGATATACGCACTTTCAATTGGTATCAGAGCAAGGTACTCCCTTGTTCTGTGTGATTTTGGTTTAACCGCCTGGAGTTTTAGTTATGTCGACCGCAGGTATGATCAAGGTCTCCGCTGGGTGTCCTACCTTCGATGGAACGGACTACCCCTATTGGAAGAATAAGATGCGCATGCATCTTGAAGCAATTGATAACAATCTCTGGTGTGTTGTGGAAAATGGTGTTCCCTCAGTCACACCTTCTCTGAACGCTACTGATGTGAAGAGATTCAAGCAACTCGATTCTCAAGCGAAGAATATCATATGTGGCCACCTGAGCAAAGGACGGTATGGAAGAGTGAGTGCTTTGGAAACTGCTAAGCTTATCTAGGATAGGCTGTCCAAGGTGAATGAAGGAGTCTCAACTCAACGTGACTCTCGTGTTGACGTTCTTCGCAATCTCTTCAACCGCTTCAAAAGACTCGACAATGAAAATGTCCAGCAAACCTTCGATCGCCTCACTGACATCTCAAATGAGCTTCAAGCGCTTGGCGCCACTGACATCACCGACCATGAGGTGGTGAAGAAATTGCTGAGATTGCTCGATTCTTCATTTGATACTCTGGCACTGATGATCCAAGAACGTGCTAATTACAAGTCACTTGATCCTGCTGATATCCTCGAGAGGCTAAATACTCATGAGTTCCAGCTTGCTGAGAAGAGAGATCTCTATGGTTCGAGCTATGACAGATCACGTGCTCTGAAGGCCAAGACAGTCTCTGAGTCTGAAGATGAGGACTCTGCTAGCAGCCTTGGTGACCTTGAAGAACCGAGCCAGGAACTAGCACTGCTCGTGAAGAAATTTCAAAAGTTCTCAAGACGTGGTCGCTTTGGAAAATCCTCAAGGAGCAATGATTCCTCATCCAGTGACAACAAAAAGAGGCTATGCCACAAATGCAAGAAACCTGGTCACTACATCCAAGATTGTCCTTAGTGGGATAAGGAATCAAAGAAGAAGAAATACAAGGATTACAGTTCTGATGACGCAAAGAAGAAGAAGAAATCCTCAAAGTCTTCATCATCAAAATCCTCGAAGTCTTCATCTCACTAGAAGAGAAGCTCCAAGAAGGCTCGGGCATTCATTGGCAAGGAAATGGACTCTGAGGCTGAATCTGAGGAACATGAGGACAAGGGGGCATCTAAGGAGTCCGAGTCTGGTGTGGCGAGCCTAGCTCTCGCTACTACATTCGTCAGCAAGTCTATCTTCAACTCTGAAGAAAATGTCTTCACCAACAAGGCTGATGAAGGCAATGATGACTACGCTCCCACCTATTGCTTCATGGCACAGGGTGCCAAGGTAACTAAATACGCCTCCTCTGAATCTAGTGAGGATGAATCTGGTGAAAACCTCAAGCCCAGATACTCTAAACTTGCTAAGATTGCTGTGAAACAACTGAAGGCTTTTGAAAAGGTTCAAAACATGCTAGATAAAAGTGATGATATGTTGGGTGAAGAATGGATCGCACTAAAACCTTGACTGAAAATCTTCAGAGACTTCAGTCCAAGTTTGACAACCTTCAAGGTCATCATAACACTCTCTTATCTGATCACGAGAAGCTTTCTTATGAATTTCTTCAAAGAAAGCAAGATCTAGAAAAGCTAAGAGTGGATTATGAAGATCTTCAAAAGGAGTGCGATTCATTACTTGCTCAACAAATCAGCGCTCCTCAGGAAGAATTTGTTCCTCCATGTCTAAAATGCATTGAACGTGAAACTGCTAATTCTTCACCTGAATGTTCAAATGCTTCTAATGCTACAAATTCTTCATCTGTCTCTGCTATCATTAATTCCTCATCTGAGGACAATGCAAGTATCACTGATGATGCAGGGCTGAAGGAATTGTACATGACAGGCATGTACAAAAGCCTCAAAGGGCATCAGACTCTTTGTGATGTGCTCAAAAAGCAGATCCTTAACAGAAACCCTAGGAAAGAGGGTATTGCCTTTGAGAGGAAACTCAATGCTGATGGAACATATTGGAAGCTTGAGCGGTACCCCAAAACCTCATGGGTTGCTGCAAAGGGACCTCCAGTTGATCCATCCAACTTATCTGGTTTTACATGTTAATCTCCTCATTCTTCTGATGAGTCATTTGACTCCAACTATAAACTGTTCAAAAATCAGAATGGTGAAGTATTTGCTAGATATGTTGGCACTAACTGCAGGAATGGTTCCCCTATGAAGAAAATCTGGGTTCCCAAAAGTTGCCTTGAAAGTCTTCAGGTGAATGTCCTCATGACACCACCAGTGAAGAATAGGAACTCCAGATCAAATTCTTCATATGAACCAAACTCTTCATATGGATCCAAGTCCTCATACGGACCAAATTCCTCAAAAGGATCAAAGTCCTCATATGATCATCATCGTGCTAACCTTTCTGTTTCGCAGGGTTGAGCTAAAGGCTATGAATATGAGCATTATTCTTCAAATCATTATGTTCAGAAGTCCTCAAAGAATTACTCTGCTTATTCATATGCTTACCCTAACCCCTCTTATGTGAAACGAAGTGGATTGGCTTCTGTGCCACCTTTCTCATATGGTTCTCGTAGAGTGATGAATTCTTTGCCACCCCTTCAGATGTGGGTGGTGAAGAAAAAGAACTAATCTCTTATGCAAGGTCAGGTCTCCATACGTGCTCAAAACATCTGAAGAATTTGCTGGAGACCTGAACAGTGCCTGATAGGACGCAGGCTAATCATGATGAAATGAACTTTCATTTCACACGTCCTCATACTATTTATCTGTTCTATTGCTCGAAGAAATTGAACTGATGATATTGATGTCATATTCTTCACTGATGAAGCACATGCCATTTCCTCGGACGATCTTTGGTCTGTTGGTCCTTGAAGAAACAGAACTGCATATCACTCTCCACTGTAGAAGCTGAGTACATTGCTGCCGGATCATGCTGTGCTCAACTACTATGGATGAAGCAAACACTCAAGGACTATGGCGTCAACATGAAGAATGTGCCTCTCTACTGCGATAATGAGAGTGCTATCAAGATTGCTCATAACCCAGTTCAGCACTCGAATACTAAGCACATCCAGATTCGTCATCATTTTCTTCGTGATCATGTGTTGAAGGGCGACATCTCCATCGACCACGTTAGCACTGAAGATCAGCTGGCCGATATCTTCACTAAGCCCTTGGATGAGAAGAGATTTAGCAAGTTGTAGTGTGAGCTAAATATCCTAACACTTATGATGACTTGATGACTTAGATGTGCAACACATGAAGTAATGTTTTTCTTCAATCAATGAAGACTAACCCTCTAAGTGTGAAGAAATTAATGAAGAAATTGATTCTTAGAGCCCTACGACAATTGTACGCGGTGTCTGAAATCAGCTTTCTTATACGGTGGGTCACGCCACCACCCAAAGTTGGAAATCTTCAAATTTGAGTTTTTCTTTGTTTTTGAAATTCCTCAGTTTTTCAAATTCTTCAACTTTGCATTGTCTTCACTCTTTCCGGTGTTGTTCTTCATTTGAATACATACATATGAGTTTTATGTCCTCTACAACATTCACTTATTGCTAATTCTTCAAGCTGATTTCTTCTGCTAAGTGAATGTGATCGGACCCTTCCCCCTCTATGCTAAACTCAACCCAGTCTATTCACAAATTCTTCATGTGCGTTCTATTTGAAACTCGTTCAAAGTCTTCACTGTGTCCTTGACTGCTGAAGAAATTGCGAACAAAAACTTTAACTTATATGTTCTGAATTTTCGGCTTTGCCGCTCAAACCGTTCCACATACCACTACAATACTTATCTATTCACCCATGATCCTACACGATCGTCACCTCTCAGTACGTGGGTGACACATGTCAAGCGAATGAGAAGGGCCAGGGGCACATTCGTCCGATTTCCTTGGGCGTACAATTTTCACTCTCTCTATAAATACCACTGCCTCTTCCTCACTTCACTTTTACCTTGCTCGCTCTCACTCCCGCTCGAGCTCCCCAAACCCTAGCGCCGCCGCTACTTCATCGTTGCCGGTGAGGAAGAGCTTCACTGCCTCGACCTCGTCACCGTCGTACTCACGCCGGTTGTGGATTTCTTCACTCCGCCGCCGCCGTAGCCATCTTCCTCTGCCGAGTTAGGGCGTGGAAGATCTGAACTGACGAACTTCACATCTACTCTTCCCAGTTCGTCGTGTTCTTCACTTCGGGTAATTAAAAGTTACTTTTACTGCCCTCTTTGATTCTTATGTTTTCGTGAAAATCTTCAAAGGTGTTTATTCTTCAAATCTTCACACACATGAACACCTCACATGTCATCTGCTCTTGATTCGTTTCTCTAAGCAATGATTTTCTTCAAGATTCCTCAATTGTGTGGATTTTCAATCTATACAACTCTAGAACCTAAGACAAAGAACGCTTAGTGAAATTCCTCAAGACTCATCTGGTCAAATTCCTCAAACCTATTTTTTTTAAACCTTCTGAGAACGCATATGACCTCTCCAAATTCCTCGCAACTATACTCTGTTCACAGGTACAAATGTCCACTGCTGAATCACTAGGTTCTCATCAACTTAACTCATTTGCAGCGTTCCTCGAAGAAAAGTTGCACACCTCTTCAGAAACTTCAGTTGTTCATATTCCTCAGCTGAAGAAAATGGCTGATAAGAAGCCACAAAAGGGAGGAAAGAGGCCTGAGGTCAATACTGCGTTTGAAACCCCTGAGGACATTTATGCTGGATACTGCACTCCTGATGAGGCCAAGTTTGCCAAGGAGGACAAGAATCAGCGCAAGGTGCGCATACAACGGATAGAGAGGAGATGGGCATGGGAATGGAGGGAGTACAGGTATGTTACTCCCAAGTATATGAAGAAATTCACGCTCAACCCTCCATGCTCAAGACCTCCATTAGCACCAGGCTAAGTGGCAGATCCCACCAGCCTCAAGCGCGGTGAGGACTATGCTGATGAATGGGCAAAGCGCCAGGCCAAACTGGCCAAGCAAGCAAAGGAAGCAGTGAAGAAATTCAATGCAGACTCTGCTGCTGCTACTGCCGCTGCTAAGGCCTCTGCTAGCCAGCCGAAGAAGGCGATGCACAAGAAGCCTGCTCATAAGTCAAGCGCTTCTCCTTCAATGCCCTCACGGCCAAGCTCCTCAGCAATGCCCTCAAGGCCAGATTCTTCAAAGCCCTCACGGCCAATCCCTCAGACTGCTCCTTCAAAGTCCTCAGCTCCTCCGACAAAGTCTTCAGCTGATCCGACCAAATCCTCTACACCTATGCATCTCGCCATGTGCCAAAGGACAACAGGCTTCTCAATTGCCTCAGGAGCATCTGCAAGCTCCTCAGCCGCACGAAATTCCTCTGCTGGCCCCTCTCTGCTGAAGAAAAAGGCCACTGCTAGACGAGGCCTTCGACCAAGTCCTCACAAGAAGCGGGTCGCCTTCCAAGTTCCCTCTGATGACGATGAGGCTGATGATGAAGAACTCACCGAAATCATCAGAGACGGGCAAGCCAGGGCCGCTAGAGCCAAAGGCAGCAATGTGCCACTGATGTTGGATCCAAAGTCGATCCTCGATTACATTAACCTATGGCACAAGGACCCTAACACGCCTTTGCTGGAGATGAACCTCACTCCTGGTCAAAGTCATGTTCTGACTGCCTTCATTGAGGAAGAAAAGTGGAAATTTGAACAAGGCAGAAGTCTGAAGAAAGAGCAGTACAAGAAACAGCGCTACCTCAAGGACAATGTCCTCACTCTTACCCCTGATCAGCTCATTGCCTTGCAAGCTGAAATCAAGCAATTGAGTGATGAACTCGATCGCCACTATGCTGATTAGAAGGGCGCCAAGGTTCGGTTCGTCAATCTGATGAAGAAATTCAGTTCTAGTGCTGCTACTCCTATGCACGTTGAAGTTCCTCAGGCTAAAGCATCTGCTCAGCCTACTGAAGAACATGCCAGCACTGCTGATGACAATCAGGCTGCTCAAGAAAATTAGAGTACCAGGGCTGATGACTCCATTTCAGCCGCTGAAGATATTGCCAGGGCATTCACTAGTGGTGCGCCTGAAGAAAGTGAAGAAGTCAGGGCAACTACATCAGTTGCGCCTGAAGAAAATGATCCAAAGTCCTCTGCACCTCCTGCGCCTACACCAACTCTGATCCTTCCATCTGCATCAGATGCGAAGAAGACTAAGGCTGCAGAGCATGCAACTGTGAAGAAAAGGAAGGCATCAACTTCATCAAATTCTTCAGCTCCGAAAAAGATGAAGCCTCTGACTAGTTCAATTGACAACCCAATTGATGTCGTTCCAGTCTCTTTCATGCCATCAAAGGACCTTGTTCCTTTTGGTGAAGATTGTGTGATTCCCAATGAATCTGATGAAGAAACTCCTTCTGCTTCTTCGACAGAGCAGTTGGACGAAGAAATTGAAGTGGATGCAATCCCTTCAACCCTAATCATTTCCTCACCTATGCCTCAGTTCCCTGCTGAAGAGGCAGGTGTTGAAGAAATGGAAGATGAGGATGTGGACATCGGTTGTACCACTCCTGTGCTCAATGATGACTTTTGGGAAAGTCAGCACCCCAACTCTCCAATGTTCACTTCACTCCAAGTAATTCCTCAGTCCCCAGCTGCTACTGAAGTGCAAATGGGATCTAAAGAACCTCATGCAACCCCAAGTGTTCATGAAGAAATTCCAGCCACTAGTGCTGAAGAAATTGTCAATGAAGAATTGAAGACCCAGGCTGAAGCTGCAGACGAGCCTGAAATTCCTCTGCCTGAGGAACCTGAGATTGCGATTCCTGAGGTGATGATGCAATTGGCTGACACTCCTCAGCCCAAGCCAAAGGATCCCTTCTCAAAGAATCAAAAATTCAAGGCTGATGATTTCTTCGGCGAGCATGTGTTCTTCACTAAATTCAACCCATATGACAATGCTCATCTTAGAAGGAAGCATTTCTGGACTGCCAGCCAGGCCAACTTCTATTCCTCATTGCTTTTCAACAAGGACAAAGTCTTCGACCACGAGCACATTCCTCACGTGGACATGGAATCAATGCCTTGCTTCTCTCAAGTCCTCAGTATGCTTCATGATGCAGGCTTGCTCAACTTTTGTTCAGACATAGTTGATTGGAATGAAGAGCTCATTCTTCAGTTCTACGCAATGCTGCATATCACATGTGATGCTGCTGACGTCAACTCTTGGGTGTTGGACTGGATGACTGAAAACACTCATTATAAGGCACCAGCCTCTGAATTGCTTCGTGCCCTGCCAATCAGTTCTCCACCTGACGGTGCTCGTTGTCTGTATGATGAGCCTGAACTCACTGCTCACTATATGCAAGTGCTCATGAAGCCTCTGAAGCCTGGTCAAGCCCCAAGGACCAAATTCCTCGTGAAGGAATTGCTCTATGTGCTAAGAACCATCTATCGCATTCTGACGAAGACCGTGAGTCCTATCAAAGGCCATGACTCATTCGATGAAGAAATTATTGGGACGATGAAGAATATGCTATTCAACATAATGCATGGCATCCCCATAAACTATCATGATTTCTTCATGAGGACCCTGGCGAATGTTGCACTTTCACCATTTGAGCTGAAGCCTTACGCACCATGGATCATGAGATTCCTCAGAACAAGGTCTTCACTCAACTACAAGGCTGACTTTCAGAATCACCTCAGCTACTTGCCCCCGATTGAAGTCCTCAAGTGGACATTTTCCTCAACTGATGAGAAGGGCAAGTCCCCAACCATTATCGATGAAGGCATTCGTCTATTGGATGGTCAGTTCCGCAAAGCTGCATCTTATTCCACCAATGATGACTCTGCCACACATGATTCTGCTGCCAATGCTCCCAAGTCAAGTCCTCAAGCTACTGCTCCTCGTGTGATGACTGACCGTGAACTGCTGCTAAGTCTTCACCAGAAGGTGGATCGAAACCACAAATGGGTTAAGCGTCAGTTTGGCTCAATTCTTCACAACATGACTTCTACACATAATGCAGTGAAGAAAAACCATTACTACCTCCATGAAGTTTTTGATCGCACCTGGGCTATTCTGTCACATCTATATGGTGAAGAAGATCTGAAGCAAATGGGCTTCAAGGAAGATTTTGACTGGTCTGCTCCTCCACCGAAGAAATACAAGAAGGCCAAGGTTCCTTCCTTGGTGGCCAGTTCATATTCTTCATCACGCGCCACAGACGAATATGAATACTTGGACGACACTGCAGCAGGCCCTACAACGACTCAAGACACTGACAACGCTGGCGCTCCTCCATCATCATGATATTCTTCAGGGCCGTTAGTCCTCATTTTCAACCCTTTTGGTCATTCGATGACAAAGGGGGAGATATTTGAGTTAGTCTTCAAGCGGGTCTATCTTATATGGGCGTTTTTTGCTAAGTTACAACTCTCGTTCTTCTGATGACTTTGCTAGATCGAGTTGTAATCTTAAACTCTATGGTGGCCTGATACTTTTGTTGTGTTCTTCTGCATGCTTATTCCTCATTAATGTTAATGCACGCATGCTGAATTATATCAGTCACCATATTTCATCATGCATTTCAAATTCTTCATATTATATGTCAAATGCATGTATGAATTACAGGATATAGGGGGAGATCTCCAATGATTATACTCTTCAAGTGTGCATTGCTTCAAAAGCAAATTCCTCACTATGCACATCTTCAGGGGGAGTTCTTCTATATCTTGCAATCAAATTACTTAATATTAGTATTTACACTTCATATGTTTATCCCCGTTGAATACTTAACCTATATTGTCATCAATCACCAAAAAGGGGGAGATTGTAAGTGCATCTAGTGCCCCTTAGTGATTTTGGTGTATTGAAGGCTTATAGGTTAAGGGACTGATGCGTTTGTGAGCGTACATAGGTCTATAAGTCTATGAGGAGTTTGATATTTACAGAGAAAGTCGACCCCTAAAAATGAAGTTCTTCAACTGAAGACTTTGGATTTCTGAGGACTTTCTGAAGACTTTGAAAGTGAAGAAATTGGTGTAACCTTGAAGAGTTGGCAATAATTCGAGTGTAGCGACCCGACCTCAGATGGTCAAGTCTCTGTGCTTCTGTGTCATCCCTGGATCGGTAATGCTGACACACACAGTACTCGAAGGATTTATAACAGAGTAGCAATCACACACTTATTACATCGAATGTCTCAAAAGAGAACTATTACAATAATATGGCTTAAGGCCATCTAATGCGATAACAGCGGAAGGCTTGGAAGATAAAGTGAGTCCATCAACTCCAACGGCATAGCTGAGCTGCACGGCAACGACCTACGAACCTTACTCCTCGTCTGAAAAGTCTGCAACATAATACGTTGCAGCCCGAGAACGGGTCAGCACATGGAATATGCGGGCAGTGTAACACAAAAGAGCAATAACAGAATAATGCTACCACTACATGCATATTAGGCTGGTGGAAAAGCTCTATGGTTACAATTTTGCGAAAAGCCATTTTTTCCCTACAACAAAGGAATATAATTTAATTTAACTATCATGGTGGTTGAAACATCATTTGAGAAGGTAACCCCAACTCAAGATCCCAATTAAAATAGTTAACATCCCAAGCAATATTAATTAAGAGTGTTGAGATACATGCGAATACTCAAGTACTAGATACTCAGAATTGTCCATAACCGGGGACACGGCTAACCATGATTAGATTGTACACTCTGCAGAGGTTTGCGCTCTTCAACTTCCTCCACGTTAACGTGGTTCACTTGTCCTTTGTTGAATGGATTGGGCTTCTTCCCTGCGCTCCCATTTCCATTGCCATTCTTTCCTTCAGAGCAGTCATTGGCATAATGCCCTGTCTTCCCGCACTTGTAGCAAACAACTTGGCTTAAGTCCCTCTTTGCGGGTGTAGATGGGTTAGAGCGATTCTGATTATTGTTGGCTCCATTCCCATTCCCGTTCTTCGCACCATTATGGTTATGCGATCCTCCTCCAGCATGGTTATGACTTCCATGGTTATGAACAAGTCCTCCCGAGTTCGGGGTCAAGCGGGGCTTCTGGTAAGCTCCTGAGTTGTATTTCCCTTGTCCATATTTCCTCTTACGGCTCTCAATTTGCTGCTGCTTTCCTTCAATCATTAGGGCCTTATCTACCAACTCCTGGTAGTTGTTGAAGGTTGCCACCATCAACTGCATACTCATCTCATCATTCAGCCCTTCCATAAACTTCTCCTGCTTCGCGGCATCTATGGCCACATCATCAGGGGCATAACGTGATAACTTGCTAAACTCATCCACGTACTGGCCCATAGTACGGTTCCCCTTGCGTAGATTGCGGAACTCACGCTTCTTCATCTGCATAGCTCCAGTCGAGACATGGGCCCTGCGAAAAGCCTGCTGAAACTGAGCCTATGTGACAGTGTCGATAGGATAGGTGGCTGTGAAATTCTCCCACCAAGCTGTTGCAGGTCCATCCAGTTGGTGTGCGGCAAAACGCACCTTCTCAGCATCTGTGCATCCTGCGGTGGTTAACTCCCTTCCAATACGATGTAACCAATCATCTGTAACTATTGGCTCAATGCTACTAGAGAACACCGGCGGCTGTAACCTTAAGAAACGGGCGAGGTTATCCACTGGCGGCGGGTTGTTGTTGTTGGCATTGTTGTTATTGGCATTGCCCTGGTTCTGAACTAGCAATTGCATCAAGGCATTCTGCTACTGGATCAACTGGGTGATCTCCGGAGGGAAAACAAAATCGGGGTCTCTTCTCGGAGGCATCTGATGGGTTTAGATGGAAGAGATTAGAATAGAAAAGGTCTAGGGGAGAAACACTACCCATATGCATATGAGGCAAACACAAGCATTCATTCAATCAATCAAGCAAGGGCATACAAAACGGTCTAGAACTATCGCAAAAGTGCTCACTACTACTAGTTACATGGGGGAATACTATTATCATATGGTGGTCATCTAGAAGTTTTGATCGGTGGAAGACTCCATAATGTCTGCTCCAGCTTCATCTTCATAGTCATCATCACTTGAATCTGAATCGGTGTCGTCGATGATGATGTAGTTGTCTGGACGAATGAGGTCTTCTCTTGGAACTGGTCCTCCCATGAAAATTCCGATCTTCTCGACTAGGTCGTCATTCTTCTCCAATAGGATCTTGATTTCCTCCTCATATCCATCGCGTGTGGACTTAAGTTCTTCCTCCAGCTCGATGAACCTAGTTTTCTCCTTCTTCAACTCGATCATGTCTGTGCACATCTAGTTTTCCTGATATCGAATGTGCTGGTTTTGCTCCTGGATAAAGGATGCGACAGATCTATCCTTCCTGGTGCTGATCATCTCCCATTGTTCATCTCGATGCCCACATATTTGATAGGTGGTATCCTCAAGTTCCTTGTTGTAGATTTCTCCAATGCGTCCCATGGTGATATGAGCTGCCATACTCTTGCCAAGGCTCCAAGTGGGGGCTTCGAAAGAAAACTCTATGGGTTTAGAATTTGGCGAGAACGTCCTTCCTGGAACTCGTACTTGAATCATCTAGCGCTCTTCTTCTGGTAGAGTGGCGTTGTACGTCCCAGTGAAGCTTGGTATTCCAATATTCAAGTACCTAGTGACTTCCTTCAAGTGGCGCCCAAAAGGTGTGTCTTCATCCGGTTGTGCAAACTTGTTCTTCTTATCCTTCATCCTAAAGAGTGGAAAAAGAAGAGGAGCCAAAAATGAGAGTAGAAGTGTGACCTATGGTTTATCTTAGTGGTCGTGTCCTACACTCAGCGTGTGCTCTGATACCATCTTATAGCGACCCGACCTCAGATGGTCAAGTCTCTGTGCTTCCGTGTCATCCCTGGATCAGTAATGCTGACACACACAGTACTCGAAGGATTTATAACAGAGTAGCAATCACACACTTATTACATCGAATGTCTCAAAAGAGAACTGTTACAATAATATGGCTTAAGGCCATCTAATGCGATAACAGCGGAAGGCTTGGAAGATAAAGTGAGTCCATCAACTCCAACGGCATAGCTGAGCTGCACGGCAACGACCTATAAACCTTACTCCTCGTTTGAAAAGTCTGCAACATAATACGTTGCAGCCCGAGAATGGGTCAGCACATGGAATATGCTGGCAATGTAACACAAAAGAGCAATAACAGAATAATGCTACCACCACATGCATATTTGGCTGGTGCAAAAGCTCTATGGTTACAATTTTGCGAAAAGCCAATTTTTCCCTACAACAAAGGAATATAATTTTAATTTAACTATCATGGTGGTTGAAACATCATTTGAGAAGGTAACCCCAACTCAATGATCCCAATTAAAATAGTTAACATCCCAAGCAATATTAATTAAGAGTGTTGAGATACATGCGAATACTCAAGTACTAGATACTCAGAATTGTCCATAACCGGGGACACAGCTAACCATGATTAGATTGTACACTCTGCAGAGGTTTGCGCACTTTTCCCCGCAAGACTCGATCACCTCCGTTTGTTTCCTCATACTACATGGTGTTTCAGAAACGGATGACCGAGACACAGTCTTTCAAAAACATTAACTCTCTACTCCGGGCAGACCATACCAAACCTACAAAACCCACTACCTGCTGATCCACCTCTTCAAGAGCTTCACGTAACTTACTCAACTATGCTAGAGCCCATAATAGCTTGCGGCTGCACACGGAAATTTCTAGCATGAATAGACTCAGTTCCCTTTGAGCCTGGGTGGCGGTCCATAGGAGAATCACACGGTAACCCCGGGATTTGCAAAAATAAAGCAGGCAATCACTGGATACCCCAGGTGCCTCAATCCACCCAGATGTGTATTAAAGTTGCCACCTTAAGTAAACCATTAATTAACAATCTCACATCTGTCATGGAAATCACTCAAACCCAATCCACGTCTATGAGCATAGCATGGCAACATAAGCATAACGTAGAAGTAACTCCCAAGGGTTTGATAATAAACAGGGCAATAGGTTCTACCTCAGCAACTACCTCCCAATACCCACATGTTAAAGGCATCCTAATCATGCAATGTTTGAGGATTGAAACTAATGCATAAAAACTGGGTATGTAAAGAGTATGATCAATGTGTTACTTGCCTTGCTGACGATCCGTGTATCCTAGAGACTCGTAGTAACACGCTTCGCACTTCGGGAATTCTATCACAAGCAAACAATAACATACATAAGCAACAATCAAAGATGCACAAGTAGAACTCCAAATAAAATAGTTTTACCGGAGAGTTCAACTTAAGAACTCCGGTTTGCAAAAAGAATCAAATCAAACGGAGCAACGAAACTCAAACGGCCAAAGAAACAAGATCCGTTAACTAATCTGAACTAGGGTCAAATTTTACAGAGATAAAAACTTGTTTGGGTTGATTATTCGGAAGGAGAGTCTCGAGATGAAACTCCAGGCGCTTGAATCGCCTAATTCCGATAAACGAGCGAAAAGATAAACATGTTTGAACATCGGATCAGAAATCGCGATCAGAATAATCGCGGAATAAATCCGATAAAAAGAAAAACGGCAAACTGCTAAACGAACGAACGTTCATTAACAGAAACTAAACAGTGAACGCATTCGTTAGAACGAACGGACAAACAAACGTTCGCTAAGTAAATAAACCAAAGAAATAAAACCGATCTATATAAAAAATCGATCTAGGTTTTTCAAAAAAACCGAAGGGTTTTCTAAAAAACCGGCGGCGGGGCGGGTACCTCCGACGAGGTCGTCCGGCGAGGCGGGCGGCTCCGGCGGGGCTCGGCGAGGGGCGGCGGGGCTTTGGGGAGGGCGCGGGGTGGCGGTGTGAGGCGGCGGCGGCGCTAGGGCGGCGGCGGCGACTCGGC
>NC_057798.1:196346583-196354792 GCF_018294505.1 Triticum aestivum
GCTCCGGGCTCCGGGAGGCGGCGGCGGCTCGGGTGGTGGCGGGGGTGGTGGCGAGGTGGCGGGGCGGCGGTATTTAAGGAGGGGGGCTGCTCCGGCTTGGGGAAGGGGGCGCCCGGGGTGGAGTCCGGCTCGGACTCCCCTCGGCGTCCGTGCGGCGCACGACGGCGCGCGCGGGGAGGCGGCGGCGGTGGTGGCTGGGCCGGCCTGCTCGGCTGGGCCTTTGGCCCAGTCGGGCGCGAGGGTTTTTTTAAAACATTCCGCCGAAAGAAAAATTCCTAGAAAAATAAATAAAAATCTAAAAATTCCAAAACAAGTTTTCTCCGTCTAAATAAAATATTTAGAACAGGATGAACTTTTCTTGGCCCCTAAAATGCAATTTTTAAAACGTGCAAATTTTTCTAGGGCAAATAAAATCCAAAAATGATTTTAACATTTTTCCTCCGATATTTCAGTTGTTTTGGAGAAGTCATATTATCTCCCCTCATTTATTATTTTAAAATGAAATATTTTCCAGAGAGAAAATAATTAAAATCAAAATCCTCGTCTTCTCTATTTGATAAAAATTTTAAATATGAAAATTGGAAAATCCCCAACTCTCTCCGAGGGTCCTTGAGTTGCTTAGGATTTCAAGGATTGCAACCGGAAAAACCATAAAATATGATATGCATGAATGACCTATGTATAACATGCCAAATTGGAAATTTGGGATGTTACAAACCTACCCCCCTTAAGATGAATCTCGCCCTCGAGATTCGGGTTGGCTAGAAGATAGGTGCGGATGGTCCTTGCGAATATCCTCTTCTCGCTCCCAGGTGGCTTCCTCCTCAGTATGATGACTCCACTGAACTTTGCAGAACTTGATCACCTTGTTGCGAGTGACTCGACTATCAAACTCAAGAATCTTTACTGGCTTCTCCTCATAGGTCAGGTTATTATCCAGCTGAATCGCTTCCAAAGGTACTGTATCCTGCAAAGGTATATCGGCTATCTCAGCGTGGCACTTCTTCAGCTGAGATACGTGAAACACATCGTGAACTCCTGACAATCCTTTAGGTAACTCCAGCTTGTAAGCAACTTCTCCCATCCGTACCAAAATACAATATGGTCCTACAAACCTCGGGGCTAACTTTCCCTTAACTCCAAAACGTTTTACTCCCCTCAAGGGTGATACTCGTAGATAAGCTCTGTCTCCAATCCCATAGGTTACTTCCTTGCGTTTTGAATCTGCATAACTCTTCTGTCTGGAATGAGCAATCTTTAGTCTATCTCTGACCAGTTTAACTTTCTCCTCTGATTCCTTGATCAAATCTGGTCCAAACAACTGACGATCTCCTACCTCATCCCACATTAAGGGCATTCTACATCTGCATCCATACAGAGCTTCGAACGGTGCCATCTTCAAACTGGCCTGATAGCTGCTGTTATAAGAGAACTCTGCGTACGGTAAATTGTCATCCCAACTAGATCCATAATCTAGCGTACAGGCTCTTAACATGTCTTCCAGAATCTGGTTGACTCTTTCTGTCTATCCATCGGTCTGAGGGTGAAAAGCGGTGCTGAATTCCAAACGGGTACCCAAAGTCTGGTGTAGCTGATGCCAAAACTTTGAAGTAAACTGGGTTCCTCTATCTGATATGATGCTCCTCGGAACTCCATGTAAACATATGATCCTGGTCATATATATCTTGGCCAACTTTGCACTTGTATACGTTCTTTTCACCGGAATGAAGTGAGCTACTTTAGTCAATCGATCCACAACTACCCACATAGAATCATATCCTGCATTGGTTTTGGGTAATCCGGTAATAAAGTCCATACCAAGTTTGTCCCACTTCCATTCCGGTATTGGCATAGGCTGTAACAGTCCTGCTGGCTTCTGATGCTCTACCTTCACTCTCTGACATACACCACATACGGCTACATACTCGGCAATATCCTTCTTCATTCCAGTCCACCAGAAACGTTCCTTCAAGTCCAGATACATCTTGGTGTTTCCGGGGTGAATCGAGTATGGTGAGTCATGGGCCTCTTGAAGTATCAAATTCCTGATCTCCGAATTGTTGGGCACATAAATCCGATCCTCAAACCACAAGGTATCGTGCTCATCCTCGCGAAAACCTTTGGCTTTACCTTCGCCCATCCTCTCTCTTATCTCAGCAATCTCATTGTCCTCCTTCTGAGCTTCTCGAATCTTGTCCAACAATGTCGACTGAACCTCCATTGCTGCAAGAAAGCCTTTCGGTACAATCTCCAACCAAAGTTCCATGATTTCTGCAGCTAACTCCTTTGGCATTCCCTTGCTCACAAGAACATTAGCATAACTCTTCTGGCTCAATGCGTTTGCTACGACATTGGCTTTTCCCGTATGATAATGTAGCTTCATATCGTAATCCTTTATAAGTTCCAACCATCTCCTCAGCCTGAGGTTCAACTCCTTCTGTGTGAAAATGTACTTCAAGCTCTTATGATCCGTGTACACATCACACCAGTTTCCAATAAGATAATGTCTCCAGGTCTTTAGCGCATGCACTACGGCTGCTAACTCCAAATCATGCGTGGCATAGTTCAACTCATGTGGCTTCAGTTGTCGTGAGGCATACGAAACAACTTTTCCTTCCTGCATAAGCACACATCCAAGTCCCATGCGAGAGGCGTCACAATACACTTGAAACTCCTTATGTATATCTGGCAAGGTTAGTACTGGGTCCGTAGTCAATCGCTTCTTCAGCTCTTGAAAACTTGTCTCGCACTCCTCCGTCCATTTGAACTTAGTATCCTTCTTTAACAATTCAGTCATTGGTTTAGCAATCTTGGAAAAATTCTCAATGAATCTCCGATAATATCCTGCCAGTCCAAGGAAACTGCGGATCTCGCCAACTGAAGTGGGTGCCAACCATTCAGTGACTGACTGAACCTTACTAGGATCCACTGCTATACCCTTTCCGGATATAACATGCCCAAGAAATCCAACTTCTTGCAACCAAAACTCGCACTTGCTGAATTTGGCGTATAACTGGTGTTCCCTGAGTTTCTCGAGAACCAAACGCAAGTGTTCTGCGTGCTCCTCTTCGTTCTTCGAGTATATCATAATATCATCAATGAATACCACAATGAACTTGTCCAAATACTCCATGAACACCTTGTTCATCATACTCATGAAATAAGCAGGGGCGTTAGTCAGTCCAAATGACATGACCGTATACTCATATAATCCATACCGCGTGGTAAATGTTGTCTTGGGTATATCCTTCTCTCGGATCTTCAACTGATGGTATCCCGATCGTAGATCAATCTTTGAAAACACCCTAGCTCCTTGTAACTGATCAAACAGATCATTAATCATCGGTAAGGGATACTTGTTCTTTATCGTTACTTCATTAAGAGCTCGGTAATCAACAACCATCCTCAGGGATTTATCCTTCTTCTCCACCAAAAGTACTGGGGCTCCCCAAGGTGATGAGCTTCTACGAATGTAGCCTTTCTCCAACAACTCTTTGATCTGCTTCTTAATTTCCTCCAAATCATTTGCGGGCATCCGATAGGGTCTCTTGGATATCGGTCATGTACCTGGCAATAGCTCTATCAAGAACTCGATATCTCTATCCGGTGGCATGCCTGGTAATTCTTCGGGAAAAACATCCGGAAAATCCTTTACTACAGGCACTTCCTCCTGTACAACTCCCGTGAGGGTGTTTACTTGTCTCCCCTTAGGCGCATGCCTAGATATGTACTTAATCCTTTTTCCCTCTGGGGTGGTGAGATAAATTGACTTACTAGCACAGTCAATACTTCCTCCATACTTCGACATCCAGTCCATACCTAATATCACATCCAATCCTTGTGACTCCAAGATAATTAGGTCAGACGGAAATACATGGGTGCCAATGATTAGGGGTATCTGGGTGCACCATCTGCTAGCCATGTACTCTGCTCCCGGTGAGCTTACTAAAAGGGGTGTCCTAAGGGTTTGGGTTGGTAACTTAAACTTTTCCACAAATCCCCTTGATATGTATGAATGCGATGCACCAGTATCGAAAAGAACAATTGTGGTAAATGACTGAACCAAAACTTTACCTATTACCGCGTCTGGCTGCTCTTCAACTTCCTCCACGTTAACGTGGTTCACTTGTCCTTTGTTGAATGGATTGGGCTTCTTCCCTGTGCTCCCATTTCCATTGCCATTCTTTCCTTCAGAGCAGTCATTGGCATAATGCCCTGTCTTCCCACACTTGTAGCAAACAACTTGGCTTAAGTCCCTCTTTGCGGGTGTAGATGGGTTAGAGCGATTCTGATTATTGTTGGCTCCATTCCCATTCCCGTTCTTCGCGCCATTATGGTTATGCAATCCTCCTCTAGCATGGTTATGACTTCCATGGTTATGAACAAGTCCTCCCGAGTTCGGGGTCAAGCGGGGCTTCTGGTAAGCTCCTGAGTTGTATTTCCCTTGTCCATATTTCCTCTTACGGCTCTCAATTTACTGCTGCTTCCTTCAATCATTAGGGCCTAATCTACCAACTCCTGGTAGTTATTGAAGGTTGCCACCATCAACTGCATACTCATCTCATCATTCAGCCCTTCCATAAACTTCTCCTGCTTCGCGGCATCTGTGGCCACATCATCAGGGGCATAACGTGATAACTTGCTAAACTCATCCACGTACTGGCCCACAGTATGGTTCCCCTGGCGTAGATTGCGGAACTCACGCTTCTTCATCTGCATAGCTCCAGTCGAGACTTGGGCCGTGCGAAAAGCCTGCTGAAACTGATCCCATGTGACAGTGTCGATAGGATAGGTGGCTGTGAAATTCTCCCACCAAGCTGCTGCAGGTCCATCCAGTTGGTGTGCGGCAAAACGCACCTTCTCAGCATCTATGCATCCTGCGGTGGTTAACTCCCTTCCAATACGACGTAACCAATCATCTGCAACTATTGGCTCGATGCTACTGGAGAACACCGGCGGCTGTAACCTTAAGAAACGGGCGAGGTTATCCACTGGCGGCGGGTTGTTGTTGTTGGCATTGTTGTTATTGGCATTGCCCTGGTTCTGAACTAGCAATTGCATCAAGGCATTCTGCTGCTAGATCAACTGGGTGATCTCCGGAGGGAAAAAATCGGGGTCTCTTCTCGGAGGCATCTGATGGGTTTAGATGGAAGAGATTAGAATAGAAAAGGTCTAGGGAGAAACACTACCCATATGCATATGAGGCAAACACAAGCATTCATTCAATCAATCAAGCAAGGGCATACAAAACGGTCTAGAACTATCGCAAAAGTGCTCACTACTACTAGTTACATGGGGCAATACTATTATCATATGGTGGTCATCTAGAAGTTTTGATCGATGGAAGACTCCATAATGTCTGCTCCAGCTTCATCTTCATAGTCATCATCACTTGAATCTGAATCGGTGTCGTCGATGATGATGTAGTTGTCTGGACGAATGAGGTCTTCTCTTGGAACTGGTCCTCCCATGAAAATTCCAATCTTCTCGACTAGGTCGTCATTCTTCTCCAATAGGATCTTGATTTCCTCCTCATATCCATCGCGTGTGGACTTAAGTTCTTCCTCTAGCTCGATGATCCTAGTTTTCGCGTTCTTCAACTCAATCATGTATGCGCACATCTGGTTTTCCTGACGTCGAATGTGCTGGTTTTGCTCCTGGATAAAGGCTGCGACAGATCTATCCTTCCTGGTGCTGATCATCTCCCATTGTTCATCTCGGCGCCCACATATTTGATAGGTGGTATCCTCAAGTTCCTTGTTGTAGATTTCTCCAATGCGTCCCATGGTGATATGAGCTGCTATACTCTTGCCAAGGCTCCAAGTGGGGGCTTCGAAAGAAAACTCTATGGGTTTAGAATTTGGCGAGAACGTCCTTCCTGGAACTTGTACTTGAATCATCCAGCGCTCTTCTTCTGGTAGAGTGGCGTTGTACGTCCCGGTGAAGCTTGGTATTCCAATATTCAAGTACCTAGTGACTTCCTTCAAGTGGCGCCCAAAAGGTGTGACTTCATCCGGTTGTGCAAACTTGTTCTTCTTATCCTTCATCCTAAAGAGTGGAAAAAGAAGAGGAGTCAGAAATGAGAGGAGAAGTGTGACCTATGGTTTATCTTAGTGGTCGTGTCCTACACTCAGCGTGTGCTCTGATACCATCTTGTAGCGACCCGACCTCAGATGGTCAAGTCTCTATGCTTCCGTGTCATCCCTGGATCGGTAATGCTGACACACACAGTACTCGAAGGATTTATAACAGAGTAGCAATAACACACTTATTACATCGAATGTCTCAAAAGAGAACTATTACAATAATATGGCTTAAGGCCATCTAATGCGATAACAGCGGAAGGCTTGGAAGATAAAGTGAGTCCATCAACTCCAACGGCATAGCTGAGCTGCACGGCAACGACCTACGAACCTTACTCCTCGTCTGAAAAGTCTGCAACATAATATGTTGCAGCCCGAGAACGGGTCAGCACATGGAATATGCTGGCAATGTAACACAAAAGAGCAATAACAGAATAATGCTACCACCACATGCATATTTGGCTGGTGGAAAAGCTCTATGGTTACAATTTTGCGAAAAGCCAATTTTTCCCTACAACAAAGGAATATAATTTTAATTTAACTATCATGGTGGTTGAAACATCATTCGAGAAGGTAACCCCAACTCAATGATCCCAATTAAAATAGTTAACATCCCAAGCAATATTAATTAAGAGTGTTGAGATACATGCGAATACTCAAGTACTAGATACTCAGAATTGTCCATAACCGGGGACACGGCTAACCATGATTAGATTGTACACTCTGCAGAGGTTTGCGCACTTTTCCCCGCAAGACTCGATCGCTTCCGTTTGTTTCCTCGTACTACATGGTGTTTGAGAAACGGATGACCGAGACACAGTCTTTCAAAAACATTAACTCTCTACTCCGGGCAGACCATACCAAACCTACAAAACCCACTACCTGCTGATCCACCTCTTCAAGAGCTTCACGTAACTTACTCAACTATGCTAGAGCCCATAATAGCTTGCGGCTGCACACGGAAATTTCTAGCATGAATAGACTCAGTTCCCTTTGAGCCTGGGTGGCGGTCCATAGGAGAATCACACGGTAACCCCGGGATTTGCAAAAATAAAACAAGCAATCACTGGATACCCCAGGTGCCTCAATCCACCCAGATGTGTATTAAAGTTGCCACCTTAAGTAAACCATTAATTAAAAATCTCACATCTGTCATGGAAATCACTCAAACCCAATCCACGTCTACGAGCATAGCATGGCAATATAAGCATAACGTAGAAGTAACTCCCAAGGGTTTGATAATAAACAGGGCAATAGGTTCTACCTCAGCAACTACCTCCCAATACCCACATGTTAAAGGCATCCTAATCATGCAATGTTTGAGGATTGAAACTAATGCATAAAAACTGGGTATGTAAAGAGTATGATCAATGTGTTACTTGCCTTGCTGACGATCCGTGTATCCTAGAGACTCGTAGTAACACGCTTCGCACTCTGGGAAGTCTATCACAAGAAAACAATAACATACATAAGCAACAATCAAAGATGCATAAGTAGAACTCCAAATAAAATAGTTTGACCGGAGAGTTCAACTTAAGAACTCCGGTTTGCAAAAAGAATCAAATCAAACGGAGCAACGAAACTCAAACGGCAAAAGAAACAAGATCCGTTAACTAATCTGAACTAGGGTGAAATTTTACAGAGATAAAAACTTGTTTGGGTTGATTATTCGGAAGGAGAGTCTCGAGATGAAACTCCAGGCGCTTGAATCGCCTAATTCCGATAAACGAGCGAAAAGATAAACATGTTTGAACATCGGATCAGAAATCGCGATCAGAATAATCGCGGAATAAATCCGATAAAAAGAAAAACGGCGAACTGCTAAACAAACGAACGTTCGTTAACAGAAACTAAACAGTGAACGCGTTCGTTAGAACGAACGGACGAACAAACGTTCGCTAAGTAAATAAACCGAAGAAATAAAACCGATCTATATAAAAAAAATCGATCTAGGGTTTTCAAAAAAACCCGAAGGGTTTTCTAAAAAAACGGCGGCGGGGCGGGTACCTCCGACGAGGTCGTCCGGCGAGGCGGGCGGCTCCGACGGGGCTCGGCGAGGGGCGGCGGGGCTTTGGGGAGGGCGCGGGGTGGCGGTGTTAGGCGGCAGCGGTGCTAGGGCGGCGGCG
>NC_057798.1:196355221-196392054 GCF_018294505.1 Triticum aestivum
ACTCGGCGGCGGCGACTCGGGGCTCGGCTCCGGGCTCCGGGAGGCGGCGGTGGCTCGGGTGGTGGCGGGGGTGGTGGCGAGGTGGTGGGGCGACGGTATTTAAGGAGGGGGGCTGCTCCGGCTTGGGGAAGGGGGCGCCCGGGGTGGAGTCCGGCTTGGACTCCCCTCGGCGTCCGTGCGGCGCACGGCGGCGCGCGCGGGGAGGCGGCGGCGGTGGCGGCTGGGCCGACCTGCTCGGCTGGGCCTTTGGCCCAGTCGGGCGCGAGGGTTTTTTTTAAAACATTCCGCCGAAAGAAAAATTCCTAGAAAAATAAATAAAAATCTAAAAATTCCAAAACAAGTTTTCTCCGTCTAAATAAAATATTTAGAACAGGATGAACTTTTCTTGGCCCCTAAAATGCAATTTTTAAAACGTGCAAATTTTTCTTGGGCAAATAAAATCATGAATAAACTCAAATAAAATCCAAAAATGATTTTAACATTTTTCCTCCGATATTTCAGTTGTTTTGGAGAAGTCATATTATCTCCCCTCATTTATTATTTTAAAATGAAATATTTTCCAGAGAGAAAATAATTAAAATCAAAATCCTCGTCTTCTCTATTTGATAAAATTTTCAAATATGAAAATTGGAAAATCCCCAACTCTCTCCGAGGGTTCTTGAGTTGCTTAGGATTTCGAGGATTGCAACCGGAAAAACCATAAAATATGATATGCATGAATGACCTATGTATAACATGCCAAATTGGAAATTTGGGATGTTACATCGAGGAACATGAAGCGTGAAGACTTTTGTTTTTATAGTTTCATTTTCTCTTTCTTGAGTCATAGGAAACACCGTACTGTTAAAGGGGGTCAAGAAAATACTAAGGAAAAATTTCCAAGTGATGCTCAACTCAAATCCTACACCTACCAATCCCTTCGAGTGAAGCCATTGGAAATCTCATACAGTTCAATCCTATTCTTCAGTGATAGAGACGAAGTTCTTCTGGTCTCTGAGGAACTTGTTCTGATTGAGGAGTTAGGAATTCGCGAGTGCGGATTGCCTACACAGTGAGGAACATGATAGCCCTGAGGATTTTGAGAGTCAAAATTCCGACCGTTGTTGTGCTATGCGCCAGCTGTCCCAAAATATCTACCCACATAACGGTCATATCTGACAAGGGCATTTATGTCTTATCATGTCGGGCTGCTCCCTAGGCTATAAATAGCCGCCCCCTACAACCACTAGCTGGTTGGTTGCTCCGAGAGAAACTGACACTTGTCAATTGAGAGCATCCCATCCTCCGAGGACTTTGAGCGAAAATCATCAAGTGAGGAAAACCCAAACCCAACACCTACAAACCCAAAGTGATTGAGCATCACTGAAGAGATTGATCCTGCGTGGATCCGACGGTTGTTTCCTTTGAAGACTGTGCTTTTTCCAGACGGTTAGGCGTCAAGGTCTAGAGCATCCAAGAGGAATTGTGGATCGCCGAGTGACCAAGTTTGTGAAGGTCCGGAAGTCACCTGAAGACTTACCACGAGTGATTGGGCGAGGTCTGTGTGACCTTAGCTCAAGGAGAATACGGTGAGGATTGTGTGTCCTCGAGTTTAAATACTCAGCCGCTCCAACCAGATGTACAACTAAGACAGCAGTTGGAACTGGTCTACCAAGTCATTGTCTTCACCAAGCTTACCGGTTCTATTTCCTCAACTCCTTCATTTCATCATGTCTATTGTTGTGTGCTTGTTCATATCTGTTTGAAGACTTTGACTGAAGACTTCCTCAATTTCCTCAGTTCAATTTCTTCAATCTGTTCGTCTTCTTTCTTGTGTTATCCTGTGTTTACGCTTTCTGTACTCTGTGCTTGTCTTCATTTCATTATGATGACTATGCTTGTGTTCTGTTATGTCTACATTTGAGTACTTATTCCGCTGCTAGTAGTTCTTCATTTAGGAATTTCCTCACCAGCAAATTCCTCAGTGAATAATTCATAAAAACTGCCTATTCACCCCCCCCCTCTAGTCGATATAACGCACTTTGAAGGGCCTAAAAGTAATGGTTCGAAGGCTCCAGTGATGCCCTGCTGCACGTCTGCGCCATTTCTCCTTAGTAACAAATCCTTTGATAGGAGTATTTGATGGTTGGACGTAAAGGTGGGAAACGCTAGCCTTGAAAGGATCAATGATGCAACCATAGAACAAATAGGGATTTTTAATGAACCTGCAGCGAAAAATATGTATGCGGTACGAATAGGGTCAAGCTGTACTATGGACTTTTTCCCTAGTATGCCTCCGGCACTGCCCAAGTTATTTTGAGTGCGTAGTTATGTACGCGTGGTACATAAGCCGCAACTTTATGGGACAGTCGGCGGAGGCCGAACTGCTAATCAAGGTCCGCATCCGTCGAGTTATTGCAGTGACGCGCGAACCGGACTCATTTAGAGATGTTGTTGGCTTTAATGTCTGAAGAATTATTTGGCTTGATAAGGCCGCCATACACCTCGGCTGCAAGGGCCACAGTGTGCTCTTTAGTATGGAGGGAGCGCTCCATATTTCCATTGACTATGGTAATGCCATGTGGTCCGGGCATCTTAAGCTTCAAATAAGCATAATGCGAAACTGCATTAAAGCGGGAGAAAGCAGTTCGTCCGAGCAGTGCGTGATAACCACAGCGGAAGGGGACGATGTCGAAGATTAATTCTTCACTACAAAAGTTGTCTGGGGAGCCGAATACTACCTCCAGTGTCAGTGAGACCGTACAACGAGCCTCCACCCCGGGTATCACACCTTTAAAGGTAGTGTTACTGGGCTTGATTCTTGATGGGTCAATGCCCATTTTGCGGATAGTGTCTTGATAAATCAAGTTGAGACTGCTGCCGCCGTCCATAAGGACTCGTGTGAGGTGGTATCCGTCAATGATTGGATCAAGTACCAGGGCGGCCGAACCGCCATGACCGATACTGGTTGGGTGATCCCTGCGATCAAAAGTGATCAGACAGGCTGACCATGGGTTGAATTTTGGGGTGACAGGCTCTACGGCGTAGACATCCCTTAGTGCACACTTGCGCTCCCTTTTGGGAATGTGAGTGACATAGATCATGTTCACTGTTTTCACCTCGGGGGGAAACTACTTTTGGCCCCCGGTGTTCGGCTGATGGGGCACATCATCGTCCTCACTTGGAGGTCCTTTTCCCTTGTGTTCGGTATTTATCATACCGGCCTGTTTAAAAACCCAACAGTTCCTATTGGTATGGTTAGCAGGCTTATCGGGTGTGCCATGAATCTAACAGGGCCTCTCAAGGATTTTGTCCAAACTGGATGGACCGTCCCTGTTGGCTTTGAAAGATTTCTTCCGCTGACCGGATTTAGAACCACTGAATCCGGCATTGACGGTCCTATCATCTGCGTTGTCATTGTTGCTCTGGTGATTGTTTTTATTGCGGCGTGGTTTACCATTGCCATCCCTGGCCTCAAAAGTGCCGAGGTCGCCCGAGCTGTTGCTTCTACGAGCCAACCAGCTATCTTCACCCGCACAGAAACGGGTCATAAGTGCAGTTAAGGCTGTCATGGTCTTCGGCTTCTCCTGCCCGAGGTGTCGGGCGAGCCATTTGTCCCGGACGTTGTGTTTGAATGCTGCTAAGGCTTCGGCGTCCGAACAATCCATGATTTGATTCTTCTTAATTAGGAACCGATTCCAAAGCTTGCGAGCCGATTCACCTGGTTGTTGGATTATGTGACTCAAGTCATCTGCATCCGGTGGCCAGACATAAGTGCCCTGAAAGTTGGCCCGAAAAGCATCTTCCAAATCTTGCCAGGTTCCAATGGAGTTCTCTGGGAGGCTGTTTAGCCAGTGTCATGGTGGTCCTTTCAGCTTTAGAGGAAGATATTTAATGGCATGGAGGTTATCTCCATGAGCCATGTGAATATGGAGAAGAAAATCTTCAATCCAGACGGCCGGATCCGTCGTTCCATCGTACTGCATGATTTTCACAGGTTTAAACCCTTCCGGAAACTGTGTTGCATTACCTCATCGATGAAACACATAGGGTGTGAGGCACCCCTGTATCATGCGACATCACGGCGGAGATTGGATGACATCTAAGTTTGATGCTGATCCTGAATATTGTAATGTTCATCACACCGGACTTCATAGCCGTTATCTCATGCCGGGCAATGGCTTCTTGATCCATAGATCGGTCTGGTCTGACCGGCTTTATTGGCCAGGTCCCGTTGCAAGTCATATATGTAGCCCGCAACTCCTGTCTCCTTGCCTCTCTGGTGAGGGGGTGCGGGCTGGTGTTCGGCTTGATAAGCCGCTTTATCCCGTCCACGTGGTGGTCGGTCTGGTTGATCTTCCTGATTGTATTTCGATGGTATTGGCTCAAGAGCTTTGTCGTCGAATTGTGGCAGCAGCCTGCGCTTGGGGTAACTTTTGGTAGGTCGCTCATGGCCATACTCCTTGGCGGCTAGGACCTTGGTCCACCTTTCATTGAGCGTATCGTGTTCAGCTTTGAGCTACTGCTGTTTATTTTTCAGGCTCCGTGTTGTGGCAATGAGCTGTCGCTTGAAGCGTTCTTGCTCGAGGGGTTCCTCTAGGACGATAAAATCTTCGCCACCGAGGCTAACATCCTCTTCGGAGACTGGCATATAATTGTTGTCTTCGGAATCTCATGATCAGCATATTTGGGGACATACTGACCCTCCTCCCTCTCATCTTCTTCGGATGTGGGCTCGACAGGGTGTTCGGGATCTTCGGCACTATCCAGGATTTCATTATCTCCGGTGCCAATATTACTATCCTTCACCCGACGTGATCGTGAGCGGCGCCACTGACGTCGGCACTTTGGTGGTTTATCGACGGGCTTGTCCTCATCGGGATTCAGATTATCCTTGTTGTCCTTTTTATCAGGAGTGTCCACCACGTATACTTCATAGGTTGAAGTGGTCGTCCAGCGCCCTATGATGGGTGGGACTCGGCCTGATTCGGCGTCGGCATCATCATCCATACTTTGATGTCTTCGGACGCGTAGTCAAGCATGTCGGTTAAATCCTCGACAGTGGCTATTAAGTGGGTGGTGGGCGGGTCGTAAAATTCCCCACTCTCAGCCCAAGCCCATGCTGGGTGCAGTTTGGAGGCAAGGCTTCCGTAACGGTGAGAGATCGCATTAAGCCCAGTGCTTTGTCTAAGGGTGAAGGCCGGGCATGAGTCTGCGGATCTACAGGGCTGAGTTTGGCGACAGACACCTGATCGAGCCCGATCGACGCAGACTTCGACAGTTCGGAGTTGTCGTCCAGAGGCGAGTCCAAAATCACATCTGGGTCTCCGATCGAAAGTTCCATGATGGAAAAGGGTCTGGCGGGGTTGATCCTCCCGTCTTCGGATGATACGGCCTGCTCCGGATCTAAGGCCAAGGCGGGCGTGAGTGTTGACCCCTAAACGGGATCTAAGAGCGAATCTGAAGAGCTTCCTTCACGGGGGAAAGGAGCGGCAACCGAGGCCGCGAACCCCTCGTAGAACAGATCTCCTCGGATATCGGTGATGTAATTCAGGTTTCCGAACCAGATCTGGTGTCCGGGGCATAACTGTCGACCTGCTCAAGGTGGCTAGTCGAGTTGGCACGAAGCACGAAGCCTCCAAACACAAAGACTTGTCTAGGAAGAAAGGTTTTCCTAGACGCAGCGTCATCGTTGATGAAGAGGCGAGCCATCAATCCTTCTGTCGGCGATACAGCGGAGCTCTCAATGAAAGCACCAATGTCGGTGTCAAAATGGGCAAATCTCGTGTAGGGGGGCCCAAGCTGTATGTTTGAGGATCGATGGTAACAATGATCAAAGGGACACAGTGTTTACCCAGGTTCGGGCCCTCTTAATGGAGGTAAAACCCTACTCCTGCTTGGTTATATTCGATGGTATAGGGGTTACAAGAGTTGATCTACCTCGAGATCGTAATGGCTAAACCCTAGCTTGGCTAGCCTATCAATGTTATGATCCTGCCTTTGGTCTAAACCCTCCGATTTATATAGAGACCAGAGGGGCTTAGGGTTGTACAAAGTCGGTTTAACAGAAAGGAAATAGTATATCCGGACACCTAAGCTTGCCATCCATGTATACAGGAGTCCCCACCGGACACGAGAGGTGGTCTTCTTCCTTGTATCTTGACGGAACATTAGTCCGGCCCATGTCCAATAGACCGGACACCTGAGGACCCCTTAGTCCAGGACTCCCTCAGGTAGTACGAGGGTTGACTGGTTCGGCTGCGGTGTGAGGCTGCCGTCGCCGTGGAATAACAGGGGGTGTGGGTGAGTGGAGGGATGGCCTGGCCAGCAGTGGGAGTAGTAGGAGTGGTGAGGCCTCCACGACAGCACAGCCGGCCATGGGAGGCAAGAGCACGCGGTGGTTTGGACGGCTGGAGCAAGAAAATCAGAGGTTGAAGAAGTGGGAGGACCGTTGGATGTTAACAATCCAATGGTCACTGGTGATAGAATCGTTTGTTGACTAAGTTGACAAAGCCCTCCGTACACGTCAACTTAGTAGGGCCATAAGTCAGCCTCCGAATCTGGTGGGCCCCAGCTGTCATGGGGAGCACTCATTATTTTCTCTTAATAAGGAGGCACTTCCTTCCATGCAAAGATATAGCTAGTGGGACCCAGCTGTCATTGGGAGGTACTTGCTTGCATGTGGCCATGGACCATGTGGGTCCTAATTGTTAGCCTCTCCATGTACATCCCTCTTCCGATGTTGTCATTTGTTGACAATTTTGACCACGCCATGCCGAGAACACCAGCGAGATGGACGACGGCGAGACCCAGGAAGGCAATGACCCAGAGGTGGTGAAGCCACAACAGTGGAGGGATGTGGGTGAGTAGAGGGATGGCCTGGCCGGCGGTGGGAGTAGTAGGGGGCGGTGAGGCCTGCGCTGCAGCACAGCCAGCCACGGGAGGCGGGAGCAGGCGGTCCCGTCGGCGCTGGATTTGGCGGCTGGAGCAAGAAGATCAGAGATTGGAGAAGCACGACGACCGTTGCATTGACATCTAACGGTCATGTCTGTTGACATATAGAATAAGTAAAAAAATCTTGCATACATGTCAACTTAATAGGTCCACAAGTCAGACAATTTTCTATATTTTTTAATAATTTACAGCTCATTGTAACTTCTTATACAATTTATTGCAGTCCTTTTTTTGTTGGCCAGAGCCAGGGTTAAAAATTTAAACAAAATTTCGCATATTCCGGTGGGGTCCAAACTATTTTTAATACCGAAATTTCGAGCCAGATTTAAAGTACTTTAAAGATATATTTAAATTAGGTTAAAACCCAGTGAAATTGGAACTGAAAATGTGAAAAAAAAATCCGGAAATTATTAAGTAATTGCCAATTTGTCGTCTGTTTTTTATATTTACAGCCCATGTCATATTACTTTCAAGATTTGCAGCCGCCTTGAAAGAGTTGCAGCCCATCAGGGCGTAGAAAAATAAGTAGGCCTGGATTGAGTATTCTTTAGAAAAAATAAATTGGGCTCATCTATTTATATATAAAAAGTGCTTTACGGGGTAACCAGAAAAAAGAGAATTACCTAGAAAATCCCATAATAATTAGAAACATCTGGCCGTCAATTGAAACCGATTAGACGAGCACAACCAATGGATTGAAAAAATGAAAATTACCCACCAATGCCCTTGATAAGTTATCTCGCCCACGTAAAAAAAACAAAGTAATTAAGTTAGAAAATCTCACAAAAATTAGAAACATCTGCCCTTAATTTATTAGGAGAGATAACCACAATCGTTAGATCTTAGAAACAACTTAGTAACACCTAGAAATTACCCACTATGCCCTCAGCTTTTCTCCACGCCTCTTGTATCTCACAAAGGTACCCAAAAAAACACGGATCAGAAAAAGGGATCAATCAGGGGACGTGGCTCTCCATCCCTCTCACCGCCACCGTGAACGCATCGTTCCTTTGCCATGTCGATCATGCATCGTCGCCATGGGATGAGTGGAAAGTTTCCACTGTTCCATCAATTCCATTGCCAGGTATGTTTTCCCACAAATGTCTACGTCTCCATGTATGATTAGTTGACATTGATTCCGTGAATCCATACTACTGCTTCTGTAGGCGTCTTCCCTTTTAAATCCATCTTCAATTTTCATCACCTGGCCTCGATCCTTGCCTGCATATCAGAAAATGTGGAGTTTGGGATTGCAAAGGTGCTTAAATAATCATGATGGTTGCTGCATACATTGATTTAGGATTTTTCTTTGCTCCATGCTTCAAATATTTGTTTCTCCTTTTTGCTGTGTGATGCTAAGAATTAACAATGAAATTTTGCACGAGCAAGAAATTAACACAGGGATGAAGGACAATATTATACTGTATCTAACAAGCAATGGACATAGAGAACACATAATAATTAGTGCCAATCAATAGATACTTAATGTTTCATCCAATCAAAAGTCTATGCAGAGAACCGAAAAGACAACCTATTGTAGGATATGTCTATAGTGCAGTCCATACTAATATACATGCTCTGAGAAGTTAACAACTTGACATGTATATTGCTTCCTCATGATTCATGATATGTAGCTCGAACTAGAATGAGAGCAGCAGGAGTCAGCAACCCGGTGCCAGTGGCTTGCCTCGGACATTCCTGCTCGGAGAGCACCCCATTGTGTCTCCTACATGAGGATGTATGCTCTAGACTGGACAAACGAGTACCAGCAGCAGGTGCGCCGTACCATAACAAATGCCACTTTATGTCTTAGGTGATTAAGTTAATCTGTTTACTACAATGTCCTACAAGAAGTAGAATGAAGCTAAGTTCAGCGCTCCTGGGCAGCAAGTCAATTAATCCCGGCAACATCCAAACTCTTCAGGATATTTAGTGTCAAATGGTGAGACCAATTAACTGCCTAATAGTTGCTGCTTCATACGATTTTCTTGACACTACATAATCTAACTTTTCTTGGTCAACCATCATAGGTTTATTCACAAATTGATGTAAACAAACGGTCGCTTAAAGAAGTCGTTGCGTCTTGAGGATGTCTTAAACGGCTATCACAAGGATATGATTACTCGGCCTAGAATTTTCAAGCATCATGATTGGGCATAGTCTTAATCATCCGGTCGCAATGCCAATGAAGCAAGAAAATAACGAGAAGGAAGACTCATTTAAGTGCATGTGTCAACATAATTTCCGCTTCTTCCTATATTCATTCTTTTCTTCTCATTATGTTGCCAGTTTCCTACTCTGTAGGATGTAAAATATGAAATACATTTTTTGATAGTTTCATCTGTTTGTTCAAAGCATTGGAAACATGCATCAACATTTGATGGAAATAGCTCAATAATATCAATTAGTATCAACAATCTATATTATGTGATACCTGATATTTGAATCTTATTATACAGTACAGGCCAATAGTGAGTGCCCATGCATCATTATGTTTTATATGTATAATGCAACCAGATCAATTTTCCTATTCAGTTATTACAAATCTCAGTTTATCTTTGGGAATTGTTAAAACTATAGTGAAGCCCAAAGAAAATAACTACTTCCTCCGTTCCTAAATAAGTCTTTGTAGAAATTCCACTATTGATTAGATACGGAGCAAAATGAGTGAATCTACACTCTAAATGCATCTATATACATCTGTATGTGGTTCATAGTGTAATCTCTACAAAGACTTATATTTAGGAACGGATGGAGTATTTCTTAAGTATGTTGAATATTAATGGGAGTAGGGGGGCTAACGCCGATGCAGGTCACAAGCCCGAAAAAAAAGTGGAGGGACATAAACAAATTAGGAAGTCTTGCAGTTGATTGTCTCTGATGCTACTATTGTAGCAACTTAATAAAGAGGAGGTTTATGTGTCAAAAAAAAACATTATGCCCTTAGTTATGTTTGGCATGTATAACTTACAATGATCATGTAGTTGATGGACCAGAAGTCAATCTGATGAAAATCAACATCAGACAATATGTAGGAGCACAAAATACATAAATGGTGCAGATTATACTGGTGCAATCGCACAAAAAATCAGAAAAGGGGAAGGGAGAAGGAGGGACCTGCAGGTGGAAGAATGCAACCTTTCAAATTTTATAGGCACAATTCCTACCTTTTGGTATTTCAAACCTTAACACATAAACAATAAATGCATTGTTGATACTGGTCACAAGAAAATCAATTGAAAATACATTTTTTACAACCTACTGCATGGCAAAGCCCCACAGTCTTTTATTACCACCCAGAAACCAAGTTCAACTGTACAGAAAAGCAACTAAAAGCAGAAAATAAAAAAACATTTGAAAATGTTGCTGTGATGGTCCACATAAATATGTAGTTAATGTGGCTTTGAATTGAGATTTATGATATCTGAAGTTTTAGTTTTGTACATGGTGCATAATATCAAGCATTGATTTTCTCTCTTGTGGATTTGGATTTTATAGAAGAAGCTTAGATCTCATAAATATTTCAACAAAAATGACCATAGTCACCAGTGTAACACGAACTTCTAATTGGCATCACAAGGTTAGGAACATGTATACAACCAAATTTCATGACCCCTTATTCTCTTGACTAAACATGTCTTAAATCAATGAAGTGTGGACAAAACTATGTTCTCATCACATTAGTCCCCAATTTTTCTTTAGATAAACCAAATAATATGTTCTCAATATTAAACTTTCTAAAGTTCTAGCCCGCGCATCGAGCGGGCCACTTTGCTAGTTTTCAGAAAGGAAAAATAGCTGGGCTAATCTTGTGGTGAACGTGAAACATAAGACTGGGCTAGACGGGCCACAACCCAGTTGAAACCCTGCTCTGTCTCAACAATAACAAAAAAATACTGCTCGAGCAGCTATGTCCAAGGTGCCAGCCGATGTTGTGATGTTCTCTTGCCTATTGACTATGTACATTGACAATATCGTGGGTCCCAGATGTCAGGAAACCACCAGGAGGAAGCATTTTCTTTTTCTAGACGCTAACAGTGGAGAATATAAAAAATGAGTAACTTCCTTGCGTACGACAATGGACATGATGGGTCCCTACTGTCATCCTCTCCACGTACAATCCTCTCCCGATTTATCTTGTTTGTTGACCATGTTGACAACGCGAGAGGGCAGCGCAGTGGCGTGTGCACGAAAGCGCGCGGATGGCGACGGCGAGGCCTCGGATGCCGGCGTTAACGATTTAGGAGACGGTGGGGCAGTGATGCGTGCGCTGAGGTGCAGCCAGCCGTGGGAGGCGGAAGCAGGCGGCCGCACCGGCGCTGGTTTGGTTTTGGCGGCTGGAAGAAGATGAGACTGAAGAAACACAACGGACTGTAAAAGTAGCAGGAGTACTTAACAACCTTAACTGAAACCTCATGGTCGGTGAACAGAAGATGTTCCTCAGTCAGAACAAATTCCTCAGAGAACAGAAGATCTTCGTCTTTGTCACTGAAGAAATTGATTGGACTGAATGAGATTTCCAATGGCTTCACTCGAAAGGATTGGTATGTGTAGGCTTTGAGATGAGCATCACTTGGAAAGTGTTTCCTTAGTTTTACCTCGACCCCCTTTAACAGTACGGTGTTTCCTATGACCCAAGAAAGAGAAATTGAAACTACGAAAACAAAAGTCTTCACGCTTCATAGTCCTCGCATTAATATCAAAGTCCTCAAGGTCACACCAATTTCCTCATTTTCAAAGTCTTCAAGAAAACCAAAGTCTTCAACTGACGACATTCATTTTTAGGGGTTGACTTTCATCATAAATATCAAACTCCTCATAGACGTATAGAACATGTGTACACTCACAAACACATTAGTCCCTTAACGTATAAGTCTTCGATACACCAAAATCACTATGGGGCACTAGATGCACTTACAACCCTCCCCCCCCCCACCCCATATTGGTTGCTTGATTCATATGGTTACAATCCATAAGCATTTCTCCTTTGGATTCATCTGTACTATTTTTCTTAGGGAATTTTTCATCCAATCCAACGTCTTGTGAAGAAGGCTACATTTTTTAGATTGTAATCAAATGCCCATGTTAATAATGTCAGATCGAAGATGGCACATTGGTGCATTTTACAAATCCTGCAAACCAAGCGTGTAGTAGTGTTCAAAACTGCATGTAGGCACTAACACGTTCTCTTCTTTTGCAGATAATAATAAGCCCAGAGGTGGATAATGTTTATAACAACAGTCACATCGAGTGCATGGTTCTGCATCCCTCAAATATTACTTAGAACTCCTACCGAGGGACCTTGTCGGAGATTACATTCGCCAGGTTCTTTCTTTCCAGAGCAAGGGTGCTGAGGGTACTAAGGTTGAACACACTTATAATTAGGAATTGTTTGTTGATCAGAGCTGGCAGCTACTGCAGAATGGAAGAGGCTCCAAAAAAGCTAAACTTCGTATTGGAAGAGTATATGACAGAGTAATTGGAAGTCATTGTGTCAAACCCATACATGACTTGCCAGCGGCTGATCCCTTTGCAGAAATGACGAGGTTTGCAATGTTTGAATTTGGGCATTGTAATCTTTGAATTTGAACCTTGCAATGTTTATGGTATTTGTTATATAACGTAATTGGATGTTTAATTTGGTCTTGCAATCATGTCCTATTACAAGTATATATATGTTGTTCTTCTGTACACAGAGCATAGATGTTCTGCAGGCAGAGCATATCACATCGCACACGGACCACACTAGGTAACCCGTCGGCGATGAATTCACCAATCGCAAATGGTTATATATCGGCAAGCGTTTACCCACAACACACACGGCTTATTCCATCACAAACATCTTGGATGGATCAATTGTATGCCACGTATCACACACGCAACTCTAATCTGATTTGTGCTTGATGTCTCCGACATCGCTCGCACAGTTTGTCTTATTTCCCACGTATCACTATGTCGGCCTCTGCTCGTGTCCCTCCGCAAGCTCTGCTCACTGTTAGGCGCCGCAGCATGCTGTGCTCGCCGTTAGATGTCGCGGCGTGCTCTGCTCGCGTCCGTAGGCAAGCTCGGCTTATGGACAACTTTTCCTTGCGTGTTCAACTGCTATATGCATATATATGGTTGCTCGTCATTGAGGCGACCGCGGAGCTCTCTGCTCACGTCCTCAGTGCGCGCTCTGCCCGTGGTTGGGCCTGCGCACGATCACGTCGGGGGGGCCCATATGCATGCGGTTGCACACCGCACGTCACCACACGATGCAGTTATGTGCGGCACAATGGAGCTACGTGATACGTCTCCAACGTATCTATAATTTTTTATATATTCATGCCATGTTTATAATATTTCTACATGCTTTTGTTATGATTTGGTTAGAACTAACCCGGACCGACGCTGTTTTCAGCAGAATTGTCGTGGTGTTGTTTTTGTGCAGAAATAAAAGTTCTTGGAATGCACTAAAAATCAACGGAGATTTTTTCTGGAAGATATAAAAAATACTGGAATAAAGAGTTACTAGAGAGGAGGCTCATGGGGCCCACGAGGGTGGTGGGCGCGCCCACCCCCCTGGGGCGCGCCCCCTGCCTTGTAGACACCCCGTGGGTCCTCCTGACTTTTTCTCCACGCCAAACCCTCCTATAAATACAGAAACGCCTAAAACATAACCTAGATCGGGAGTTCAGCCGCCGCAAGCCTCTGTAGCCACCCAAAACCAATCGGGACCCTGTTCCGGCACCCTGCCGAAGGGGGGATCCATCACCAGTGGCCATATTCATCATCTCGGTGATATCCATGACGAGGAGGGAGTAGTTCACCCCTCGGGGCTAAGGCTTGATAACCCACAAGTGTAGGGGATCGCAACAGCTTTCGAGGGTAAAGTATTCAACCCAAATTTATTGATTCGACACAAGGGGAGTCAAAGAATATTCTTGAGTATTAGCAGTTGAGTTGTCAATTCAACCACACCTGGATAACTTAGTATCTCCAGCAAAGTATTAGCACATAGTGAATACATGAACTCCTCAAACTACGGTCATCACCGAGAAGTATCCCGATTATTGTCACTTCGGGGTTGTCGGATCATAACACATAATAGGTGACTATAGACTTGCAAGATAGGATCAAGAACACACATATATTCATGAAAACATAATAGGTTCAGATCTGAAATCATGGCACTTGGGCCCTAGTGACAAGCATTAAGCATAGCAAAGTCATAGCAACATCAATCTCAGAACATAGTGGATACTAGGGATCAAACCCTAACAAAACTAACTTGATTACATGGTAAATCTCATCCAACCCATCACCGTCCAGCAAGCCTACGATGGAATTAGTCACGCACGGCGGTGAGCATCATGAAATTGGTGATGGAGGATGGTTGATGATGACGACGACGACGAATCCCCCTCTTCGGAGCCCCGAACGGACTCCAGATCAGCCCTCCCGAGAGAGATTAGGGCTTGGCGGCGGCTCCGTATCGTAAAACGCGATGAAACTTTCTCCTTGATTTTTTTCTCCCCGAACATGAATATATGGAGTTGGAGTTGAGGTCGGTGGAGGTCCAGGGGGCCCACGAGATAGGAGGGCGCGCCCTAGGGGGGGGCGCCCCCTGTCTCGTGGACAGCCTGTGGGCCCCCTAGTCTTGATTCTTTCACCAAAAGTTCTTATTAATTCCAAAAAGTGCCTCCGTGGATTTTCAGGACATTCCGAAAACTTTTCTTTTCTACACATAAAACAACATCATGGCAGTTCTACTGAAAACAGCGTCAGTCCGGGTTAGTTTCATTCAAATCATGCAAGTTAGAGTCCAAAACAAGGGCAAAAGTGTTTGGAAAAGTAGATACGTTGGAGACGTATCAACTCCCCCAAGCTTAAACCTTTGCTTGTCCTCAAGCAATTCAGTTGATAAACTGAAAGTGAAAAATAAAAACTTTTACAAACTCAGTTTGCTCTTGTTGTAAACATGAAAAGCCAGCATTCAAGTTTCAGCAAATATTATGAACTAACCATACTCACAATAACACCTAGGTCTCACAATTACTCATATCAATAGCATAATCAGCTAGCGAGCCATAATAATAAAACTCGGATGACAACACTTTCTCAAAATAATCATAACATGATATAACAAAATGGTATCTCGCTATCCCTTTCTGAGACCGCAAAACATAAATGCAGAGCACCTTTAAAGATCAAGGACTGACTAAACATTGCAATTCATGGTAAAAGAGATCCAGTCAAGTCATACCCAATATAAACCAATAATAATGAATGCAAATGACAGTGTGCTCTCCAGCGGGTGCTTTTAATAAGAAGGGTGATGACTCAACATAAAAGTAAATAGATAGGCCCTTCGCAGAGGGAAGCAGGGATTTGTAGAGGTGCCAAAGCTCGATTTTAAAATAGAGATTGAATAACAATTTGAACGGCATACTTTCGCTGTTAACACAACAACTATGAGATGGCTGTATCTTCCATACTACATGCATTATAGGCAGTTCCCAAACAGAATGGTAAAGATTTATACTTCCCCAACCACCAACAAGCATCAATCCATGGCTTGCTCGAAACAACGAGTGCCTCCAACATACAACAGCCCTGGGGAGTTTTGTTTAATTATTTTGATTTTCTTTGATCTTTTTGGATCATGGGACTGGGCATCCCGGTTACCGGCCCTTTCTCGTGAATGAGGAGCGGAGTCCACTCCTCGTGAGAATAACCCACCTAGCATGGAAGGTATAGGCAGCCCTAGTTTTAACATGAGCTGCTCGAGCATACAAAACAGAATTTCATTTGAAGGTTTGGAGTTTGGCACATACAAATTTACTTGGAATGGCAGGTAAATGCCGCATATAGGAAGGTATAGTGGACTCATATGGAACAACTTTGGGGTTTAAGGAGTTTGGATGCACAAGCAGTATTCCCGCTTAGTACAGGTGAAGGCTAGCAAAAGACTGGGAAGCGACCAACTGAGAGAGCGACAACAGTCGTAAACATTCATTAAAATTAATTCACATCGAGTACAAGCATGAGTAGGATATAATCCACCATGAACATAAATATCATGAAGGCTATGTTGATTTGATTCAACTACATGCGTGAACATGTGCCAAGTCGAGTCACTCAATTTATTCAAAGGAGGATACCATCCCATCATATCACATCATAATAATTCTAATAGCAATGTTGGCACGCAAGGTAAACCATTATAACTCATAGCTAATCAAGCATGGCACAAGCAACTATAATCTCTAAATGTCATTGCAAATATGTTTACTTCATAATAGCTGACTCAGAAACAATGAACTCATCATATTTACAAAAACAAGAGAGGTCGAGTTCATACCAGCTTTTCTCATCCCAATAAGTCCATCATATATCGTCATTATTACCTTTCACTTGCACGACCGAACGATGTGTATAATAATAAGAGTGCACGTGCATTGGACTAAGCTGGAATCTGCAAGCATTCAACTCAAGAGAGAAGACAAGTAATATGGGCTCTAAGTTAAATAAACAATCATGCATATGAGAGCCACTAAACAATTTCAATATGGTCTTCTCGACCCCCAAAGGAAAGAAAAGAAAATAAAACTATTTACACGGGAAAGCTCCCAACAAGTAAGAAGAAGAACTACAAATCTTTTTGGGTTTTCATTTTAATTCTACTACAAGCATGGAAATTAAACTAACTATTTTTTTGGTTTTTCTTAAGGTTTATCAAGCACACAAAGAGAAAACAAGAAAAAGAAATTTAAACTAGCATGGATAATACAATGAAAGAGTATGAGCACCGACGACTAGTGTGTGAACATGAATGTAAAGTCGGTGAGAAATACGTACTCCCCCAAGCTTAGGCTTTTGGCCTAAGTTGGTCTAGTACCAAGGATCGCCGCTACTCTCCCTGGTGTAATGGGAGGTGTAATCAGGATACCACTGGCTGGTCATCTACGGATCCCACTGGACAGATGATGCATGATAAGGGTCCAGTTCAGGTTCCGGCTCAGGTTCAGGTTCTGGAGTAAAAGCTTGAGCTCGATGGTTGTTCACCGCTTCCGACGTAACAAGAAAATTTTCTGCAAGCAAATCTAACAATAGAGGCGCAGGCAAAATAATAATCTCAAAGTGTTTCTTATTAAATCTAAGTTTATACAAGAGCATCTTCTCTTCATTGTCAACAATAAACTTGTGTGCTACCATGCTCTTGTAATCTAAGATGTGAGGAGGCAATTTTATCTCCTCCTCCTCATGGTGCCTAATGGGTATCTGAAAATGTTTAGCAAGACGTGCAGCATAGATACTCCAAATATGGGGCCTTTTATACGATTCAGGGCTAGCCGTTTAGCAACGACAGCACCCATACTAAAAGTATTGTCTCCAAGCAAGGCATGTTGAAGAATGATAATATCAGGAACACTCAAGTTTCCACTATTTCCGCGACCAATCAAGCATCTACTACCAAATATGGCAAAGTAGCGTAAAACAGGAAAGTGTATGCTAGAGGCTTTTCCCTCAGAGCCCTTCTTTGGCTCCTCTACAACAATAGTATTAAAAAAACACCCACATCTTCACAATGGGGTTCCTCTAATTCTCCCTCATAAGGTATCCTACATACCGCACAAAAATGACGTAAAGACATTTCTTTGAACTCGTCATATAAATGAAATGATAATGCAGGCGGTGACTTCTTAGGATAATAATAAAAATTTTGCACGAAAGTATTGGTGAGTAAGAGATACTGATCGATTCGGTCGTTGATGAAACCGGTGACGCTTGCAGTCTCGATTAAAGCATAAAAGTCTTCATGAATTCCAGCTTCTTTCAAGAAATCCTCGCATGGCCATTCACACGACCGTACTTCCGCTAAGCGAGGAAGATTATACTTGGCTTTTTCCTTCTCTTTGGCTTGTTTTTCCTGAGAGCTTTGGCTAGAAGAGCCCCTCAAAAGTTTCCTCAACATTTTCTCAAAATTTCTAAAATTTTACTAACTTCAAAATAAAAGTGAATAAAACTAAACAAGATTGATAGCAACTACTCCTACAAGTTCCTAGAGACTATATCATGCATTGGAATTGCTTGGGACCTCAAAAATTTAACATGCAAGCTCAAGAACATGGTCACCTATGCAACAAAAATTTGCAATGAATAAAGCACTAGAACAAAAACTAATTGGACCATTGGAGGAGTCACATACCAAGCAACAATCTCCCAAAGCAGTTTTGTGAAAGGAACTTTGAGCAAGGAGATCGAAAATCGCAGCAAAACGAGCTAGAACTCGTGCTTGAGCTGGATGGGGATTTTTTTGGGTAGAAGATGAAGTGTGTGGGTGCTAGCATAAGTGGAGGGGGCCACCAGGGGCCAACGAGATAGGGGGCGTGCCCTATAAGGGGGGGGGGATCCACTCTCGTGGCCTGGTGCTTGCCCCTCCTGCAGTGATTTCAGTGCCTAAAATCCTCAAATATTCCAAAAAAAATCATACTAAATTTGCAAGGCATTTGGAGCACTTTTACTTTCGGACTATTTTTTATTGCACGGATAATTCAGAAAACAGACGGATAATACTACTTTTGCTATATTTATTCTAAATAACAGAAAGTAAAAAGTGGGTACAGAAGGTTGTGCCTTCTAGTTTCATCCATCTCATGGTCATCAAAACGAATCCACTAACAAGGTTGATCAAGTCTTGTTAACAAACTCATTCCGAATAACACGGAACCGGACAAATTTCGAATAACACTAAGTTACCTCAATGGGGATATGAAAATCTCCAACAACAAGAATATCATACTTTTTCTTGATAGTAGGGAGAGGAAATTCAAAACCTCCAAAAATGATAGTTGGAACTTTTTCAATAGAATTGATGCTATGCACTTGAGATTGTTTCCTCGGGAAGTATACCATATGCTCATTACCATTAACATGAAAAGTGACATTGCCTTTGTTGCAATCAATAACAGCCCTTGCAGTATTAAGAAAAGGTCTACCAAGGATAATAGACATACTATCGTCCTCGGGAATATCAAGAATAACAAAGTCCATTAAGATAGTGACATTTGCAACCACAACAGGCACATCCTCACAAATACCGACAGGTATAGCAGTTGATTTACCAGCCATTTGCAAAGATATTTCAGTAGGTGTCAACTTATTCAATTCAAGTCTATGATATAAAGAGAGAGGCATAACACTAACACCGGCTCCAAGATCACATAAAGCAGTTCTAACATAATTTCTTTTAATGGAGCATGGTATAGTTGGTACACCCGGATCTCCGAGTTTCTTTGGTATTCCACCCTTAAAAGTGTAATTAGCAAGCATGGTGGAAATTTCAGCTTCCGGTATCTTTCTTTTATTTGTAATGATATCCTTCATATACTTAGCATAAGGATTCACTTTCAGCATATCAGTTAAGCGCATACGTAAGAAAATAGGTCTAATCATTTCAGCAAAGCGCTCAAAATCCTCATCATCCTTTGACTTGGATGGTTTAGGAGAAGGGCATGGGTTTTTGAACCCATGGTTCTCTTTCTTTACCGTGCTTCCTAGCAACATAATCTCTCTTATCATAACGCTGATTCTTTGATTGTGGGTTATCAAGATCAACAGCGGGTTCAATCTCTACATCATTGTTTTTGCTACGTTGAGCATCGACATGAACATTATCATTAACAATATCACTAGGTTCATGTTCATCACCTGATTGTGTTTCAACATCAGAAATAGAAATATCATTGGGATTCTCAGGTGTGTCTACAGTAGGTTCACTAGAAGCATGCAAAGTTCTATCGTTTTTCTTCTTCTTCTTTTTAGAAGAACTAGGTGCCTCTAAATTATTTCTCTGAGAATCTTGTTCGATTCTCTTAGGGTGGCCTTCAGGATACAAAGGTTCCTGAGTCATTCTACCAGTTCTAGTAGCCACTAACAGCAAAGTCATTTTTATTATTTAATTCGACAAGCAAATCATTTTTAGCTTTAAGTACTTGCTCAGCTTGTGTAGCAACCATAGAAGCATATTTGCTAACGAGGTGAAGTTCATCTTTAACTCTAGCCAGATTATCGCTTACACGTCCTATCTCGAAAGCATTATTCTTCAACTCTCTACCAACATAAGCATTAAAACTTTCTTGTCTATCCATAAAGTCATCAAATTCATCTAAGCATGGGCTATGAAATTTAGTAGAGGGAATTTCAACTTTATCATATCTATAGAGAGAATTTACCTTTACTACCTGTGTCTGGTTATCAAGACAATGTGGTTCTTCAAGCGGTATATTAAGACCATGTATTTCTTCAATAGGAGGTAAATTCTTAACATCTTCAGCTTTAATACCTTTTTCTTTCATTGATTTCTTTGCCTCTTGCATATCTTCAGGACTGAGAAATAAAACACCTCTCTTCTTCGGAGTGGGTTTAGGAATAGGCTCAGGAGTTGGCTCAATTGGTTCAGGAATTACTTCAGGAACTAGCTCAGGAAGAGTCCAATTATTTTCATTAGTCAACATATTATTCAATAATATTTTAGCTTCGTCGACCGTTCTTTCCCTGAAAACACAACCAGCACAACTATCCAATTAGTCCATGGAAGCATTGTTAGTCCATTATAAAAGATATCAAGTATTTCATTTTTCTTAAGAGAATGATCAGGCAAAGCATTAAGTAACCGGAGAAGCCTCCCCCAAGCTTGTGGGAGACTCTCTTCTTTGATTTGCACAAAATTATATATTTCCCGCAAGGCAGCTTGTTTCTTATGAGCAGGAAAATATTTAGCAGAGAAGTAATAAATCATATCCTGGGGACTACGCACAGAACCAGGAGGAAGAGAATTATACCAAGTCTTAGCATCACCCTTTAATGAGAATGGAAATATTTGAAGGATATAAAAATAGCAAGACTTCTCATCATTAGTAAATAGGGTGGCTATATCATTCAACTTGGTAAGATGTGCCACAACAGTTTCAGATTCAAGGCCATAAAAAGGATTAGATTCGACTAAAGTAATTATTTCAAGATCGACAGAGAATTCATAATCCTTATCAGTAACACAGATAGGTGAAGTAGCAAAAGCAGGGTTAGGTTTCATTCTAGCATTATGAGACTGCTGCTTCCATTTAGCTAATAATTTCTTAAGATCATATCTATCATTGCAAGCAAAGATTTCCCTAGCAGCTTCTTCATTCATAACATAACCCTTAGGAACAACAGGTAATACATAATCATTGGGAGAACCTTCATCATCACTATCATCAGTAATAGGATCTTCAGTAATTTCATTCCCCCTAACTCTAGCAAGTTGTTCATCAAGAAATTCACCTAATGGCAAAGTAGTATCACGCACAGAAGTAGTTTCATCATGCATAGCAAAAGTGGCATCATCAATAACATGCGACATATCAGAATTCATAGCAGTAGCAGGTTTAGGTGTCGCAAGCCTACTAATAATGGAAGGAGAATCTAGTGTAGAGCTAGATGGCAGTTCCTTACCTCCCCTCATAGTTGAGGGCAAAATAGTAGTTCGGTCGTCTTTCAAGTTCTTCATAGTGATCAACAGATATAAATCCCAAGTGACTTAGCGAATAGAGCTATGCTCCCTGGCACCGGCGCCATAAATTAGTCTTGATATCCACAAGTGTAGGGGATCGCAACAGCTTTCGAGGGTAAAGTATTCAACCCAAATTTATTGATTCGACACAAGGGGAGCCAAAGAATATTCTTGAGTATTAGCAGTTGAGTTGTCAATTCAACCACACCTAGATAACGTAGTATCTGCAACAAAGTATTTAGTAGCAAAAGTGGTATGATAATAAAGCTAACGGTAGCAAAAGTAAAGATAAATGTTTTTGGGTTTTTGTAGTAGTTGTAACAGTAGCAACGGAAAAGTAAATAAGCGAAGAACAATATATGAAAAGCTCGTAGGCAATGGATCAGTGATGGATAATTATGCCGGATGCGATTCCTCATGTAATAGCTACAGCATAGGGTGACACAGAACTAGGTCCAATTCATCAATGTAATGTAGGCATGTATTCAGTAAATAGTCATACGTGCTTATGGAAAAGAACTTGCATGACATCTTTTGTCCTACCCTCCCGTGGAAGTGGGGTCCTAGCGAAAACTAAGGGATATTAAGGCCTCCTTTTGATAGAGAACCTGAACAAAGCATTAGCACATAGTGAATACATGAACTCCTCAAACTACGGTCATCACCGAGAAGTATCCCGATTATTATCACTTCCGGGTTGTCGGATCATAACACATAATAGGTGACTATAGACTTGCATGATAGGATCAAGAACACACATATATTCATGAAAACATAATAGGTTCAGATATGAAATCATGGCACTCGGGCCCTAGTGACAAGCATTAAGCATAGCAAAGTCATAGCAACATCAATCTCAGAACATAGTGGATACTAGGGATCAAACCCTAACAAAACTAACTTGATTACATGGTAAATCTCATCCAACCCATCACCGTCCAGCAAGCCTACGATGGAATTAGTCACGCACGGCGGTGAGCATCATGAAATTGGTGATGGAGGATGGTTGATGATGACGACGGCGGCGAATCCCCCTCTCCGGAGCCCCGAACGGACTCCAGATCAGCCCTCCCGAGAGAGATTAGGGCTTGGCGGTGGCTCCGTGTCGTAAAACACGATGAAACTTTCTCCCTGATTTATTTCTCCCTGAACGTGAATATATGGAGTTGGAGTTGAGGTCAGTGGAGGTCCAGGGGGCCCACAAGATAGGAGGGTGCGCCCTAAGGGGGGCGCCCCCCCCCCCCTTGTCTCGTGGACAGTCTGTGGGCCCCCTGGTCTTGATTCTTTCGCCAAAAATTCTTATTAATTCCAAAAAGTGCCTCCATGGATTTTCAGGACATTCCGAGAACTTTTCTTTTCTACACATAAAACAACATCATGGCAGTTCTGCTGAAAACAGCGTCAGTCCGGGTTAGTTTCATTCAAATCATGCAAGTTAGAGTCTAAAACAAGGGCAAAAGTGTGTAAAAGTAGATACGTTGGAGACGTATCAATGCTATGTACCAGTAGCTATGTGTTTGATCTCTCTCTCTCGTGTTCTTGATTTGGCACGATCTTGATGTATCGCGAGCTTTGCTATTATAGCTGGATCTTGTGATGTTTCTCCCCCTCTACTCTCTTGTAATGGATTGAGTTTTCCCTTTGAAGTTATCTTATCGTATTGAGTCTTTAAGGATTTGAGAACACTTGATGTATGTCTTGCATGTGCTTATCTGTGGCGACAATGGGATATCCACGTGATCTACTTGATGTACGTTTTGGTGATCAACTTGCGGGTTCAGTGACCTTGTGAACTTATGCATAGGGGTTGGCACACGTTTACGTTTTAACTCTCCGGTATAAACTTTGGGGCACTCTTTGAAGTACTTTGTGTTGGTTGAATAGATGAATCTGAGATTGTGTGATGCATATCGTATAATCATGCCCACGGATACTTGAGGTAACATTGGAGTATCTAGGTGACATTAGGGTTTTGGTTGATTTGTGTCTTAAGGTGTTATTCTAGTACGAACTCTATGATACATCGAACGGAAAGAATAGCTTCGTGTTATTTTACTACAGACTCGGATAGATCGATCAGAAAGGATAACTTTGAGGTGGTTTCGTACCCTACAATAATCTCTTTGTTTGTGCTCTGCTATAAGTGACTTTGGAGTGACTCTTTGTTGCATGTCGAGGGATATTTATATGATCCAGTTATGTCATTATTGTTGAGAGAACTTGCACTAGTGAAAGTATGAACCCTAGGCCTTGTTTCCGAGCATTGCAATACCGTTTACGCTCACTTTTGCTATTAGTTACCTTGCTGTTTTTATATTTTCAGATTACAAATACTCATATCTACCATCCATATTGCACTTGTATCACCATCTCTTCGTTGAACTAGTGCACCTATACAATTTAACATTGTATTGGGTGTGTTGGGGACACAAGAGACTCTTTGTTATTTGGTTGCAGGGTTTGTTTGAGAGAGACCATCTTCATACTATGCCTTCCACGGATTGATAAACCTTAGGTCATCCACTTCAGGGAAATTTGCTACTGTCCTACAAACCTCTGCACTTGGAGTCCCAACAACGTCTACAAGAAGAAGGTCGTGTAGTAGACATCAAGCTATTTTCTAGCACCGTTGCTGGGGAGGTGAGTGCTTGAAGGTATATCTTTAGATCTTGCAATCGAATCTTTTAGTTTCTTGTTTTATCACTAGTTTAGTTTATAAAATAAAACTACAAAAAATGGAATTAAGGTTGCCTCATATGCTTCATCTTTTTAATTTCTGTCGTGAAAATGATGGGAAGGAAAATTGTGCTCAACTACTAGAAGAAGAATTACATAGAATGCTTGGAATAAAATATGTGAATGATGAGCATGATTGCAATGTTGTTAGTATGAATTCTTTGAATACCCATGATGCTAATGATATGCAAAGCCACAAGCTTGGGGATGCTATGTTTGATGAAGATGATATGTTTAGTCCCCCAAGTTTTGATGAGAATATTTATTATGATGAAACCATGCCTCCTATTTACGATGATTATATTGATGAAAGTGGGTTTGGAAGAGTGTCAACTTTAGGAAGTAATGATCCCACTATTTTGGAGGATGTTGAATATTATTGTGATAATTATGAAAGTGGATTTGGAGAGGTCATGACTTTATTTAGTGATGAATCCACTATTTTGGAAGAGGTTCCAATTGATTATGAGAACAAAGTTGCTATCTATGATGAGTATTGTGATGACTTGTATGCTATTAAGAATAATGATAACCATGAAACTTGTCATCATTATTTTAGTTTTCAATTGGATTATGCCTCACATGATAACTATTTTGTTGAGTTTGCTCCCACTACTATTTATGAGAAGAAGTTTGCTTATGTGGAGAGTAGTACAATTTATATGCTTGTGCATCATGAAAATAATGCTTTATGTGATGGTTATATTGTTGAATTCATTCATGATGGTACTGAAAATTATTATGAGGGAGGAACATATGCTTGTAGGAATTGCAATAATATCAAGTTTCCTCTCTATGTGTTGAAAATCTTGAAGCTATGCTTGTTTTACCTTCCTATGCTAGTTGAGTCTTGTTCCCATAAGTTGTTTGCTCACAAAATCCCTATGCATAGTAAGTGGGTTAGGCTCAAATGTGCTAGTAATATGCTTCATGATGCTCCTGTTATGTTTCATTTCTTATCTTTTATGTGAGCATCATTGTCATCATCATGCCTAGCTAGAAAGACATTGAAGAAAAACGCTTGTTGGGAGACAACCCAATATTTACCCTTACTATTTTTGTGTGTACACATGATTATGCTACTGTAGTAATCATGTTTTATAGCTTTTGTTTCAATAAAGTGCCAAGTAAGACCTTTAGGATAGCTTAAGGTGATAGTTGTGTTGATCCTGCTGAAAATCAGAAACTTTTGAACCCAGTAAATTAGTTTTGATAATTCGCGGAAACATGATTTTGATCTGATTCTTTTTTATCTGGATTTGTACACAAATTTCTCAGGTTTTCAATATTTGGTAGAATTTTTGGAGTTACAAAAGTATTCGAATGATACAGATTACTACAGACTGTTCTGTTTTTGACAGATTCTGTTTTCTATGTGTTGTTAGCTTATTTTGATGAATCTATGAGTAGTATCGGAGGGTATGAACCATAGAGAAGTTGGAATACAGTACATATTACACCAATATGAATTTAGAATGAGTTCACAACAGTACCTAAGTGGTGGTTTTATTTTCTTATACTAACGGAGCTTACGAGTTTTCTGTTGAGTTTTGTGTTGTGAAGTTTACAAGTTTTGGGTAAAGATTCGATGGACTATGGAATAAGGAGTGGCAAGAGCCTAAGCCCGGGGATGCCCAAGGCACCCCAAGGTAAAATTCAAGGACAACGAAAAGCCTAAGCTTGGGGATGCCCCGGAAGGCATCCCCTCTTTCATCTTCGTTCGTCGGTAACTTCAATTGGAGCTATATTTTTATTCACCACATGATATGTGTTTTGCTTGGAGCGTCATTTTGTTTAGCTTGCTGCTTGAATAAAATACATTAGATCTGAAATTCTTAAATGGGAAAGTCTTCACATAGTTGCACAATTATTTGACTACTCAATGATCTTCACTTATATCTTTCGGAGTAGTTTGTCGTTTGCTCTAGTGCTTCACTTATATTTTTTAGAGCACGACGATGGTTTTATTTTGAAGAAATAGATGAACTCTCATGCTTCACTTATATTATTTTGAGAGTCTTTTAGAACAGCATGGTAATTTTCCTTGGTTATGAATTTAGTCCTAATATGATAGGCATCCAAGAGGGATACAATAAAAACTTTCATATGGAGTGCATTAAACGCTATGATAAATTTGATACTTGAGAATTGTTTTGAGATATAAAGGTGGTAATGTTAGAGTCATGCTAGTTGGGTAATTATGAAATTGAGAAATACTTGTGTTAAAGTTGGCACGTCCCGTAGCATGCATGTATGGTGAACATTGTGTAACAAATTTGAAGCATGGGGTGTTCTTTGATTGCCTTCCTTATGAGTGGAGGTCGGGATCGCGCCATGGTTAACTCCTACCAACCCTTCCTCTAGAAGCATGCATAGTAGTACTTTGCTTTGAGGGCTAATAAACTTTTTCAATAAGTATATGAGTTCTTTATGACTAATGTGAGTCCATGGATTATATGCACTCTTACCCTTCCGCAATTTGCTAGCCTCTACGGTACCGTGCATTACCCTTTCTCACCTTGAGAGTTGGTGCAAATTTCGCTGGTGCATCCAAACCCCGTGATATGATATGCTCTATCACACATAAACCTCCATATATCTTCCTCAAAACAGCCACCATACCTACATATTATAGCATTTCCATAGCCATTCCGAGATATATTGCCATGCAACTTTCCACCATTCTGTTTATCATGACACGCTCCATAATTATCATATTGCTTTGCATGATCATGTAGTTGACATCATATTTGTGGCAAAGCCACCTTTATATTTCTTTCATACATGTCGCTCTTGATTCATTGCATATCCCGGTACACCGCCAGAGGCATTCACATAGAGTCATATTTTGTCCTAAGTATTGAGTTGTAATTCTTGAGTTGTAAATAAGTAGAAGTGTGATGATTTCCATTATTAGAGCATTATCCCATGTGAGGAAAGGATGATGGAGACTATGATTCCCCCACAAGTCGGGACGAGGCTCCAGACGAAATAAAAAAAGAGAATTTTTAAAAAAAAAGAGGCCAAAGAAGCCCAAATAAAAAAATGAGAGAAAAAGAGAGAAGGGACAATGTTACTATCCTTTTTCCACACTTGTGCTTCAAAATAGCACCATGATCTTCATGATAGAGAGTTTCTTATTTTGTCACTTTCATATACTAGTGGGAATTTTTCATTATAGAACTTGGCTTGTATATTCCAATGATGGGCTTCCTCAAAATGCCCTAGTTCTTCGTGAGCAGACAAGTTGGATGCACACCCACTTAGTTTCTTTTTGATGAGCTTTAATACATTTATAGCTCTAGTGCATCCATTGCATCGCAATCCCTACTCCTCGTATTGACATCAATTGATGGGCATCTCCATAGCCCATTGATTAGCCGCGTCAATGTGAGACTTTCTCCTTTTTTGTTTTCTCACATAATCCCTATCATCATACTCTACTCCACCCATAGTGCTATGTCCATGGCTTACGCTCATGTATTGCGTGAGGGTTGAAAAGGCTGAAGCACGTTAAAAAGTATGAACCAATTGCTTGGCTGAAACCGGGGTTGTGCATGATGGGAGCATTTTGTGTGAAGAAAATGAAGCATGGCCAAACTATATGATTTTGTAGGGATAAGCTTTCTTTGGCTATGTTATTTTGATAAGACATAAACTGCTTGGTTAGCATGCTTGAAGTATTATTATTTTTATGTCAATATTAAACTTTTGTTTTGAATCTTATGGATCTGAATATTCTTGCCACAATAAAGAGAATTCCATGGATAAATATGTTAGGTAGCATTCCACATCAAAAATTCTGTTTTTATCATTTACCTACTCGAGGACGAGCAAGAATTAAGCTTGGGGATGCTTGATACGTCTCCAACGTATCTATAATTTTTGATGTATTCATGCCATGTTTATAATATTTCTACATGCTTTTGGTATGATTTGGTTAGAACTAACCCGGACGGACGCTGTTTTCAGCAGAACTACCGTGGTGTTGTTTTTGTGCAGAAATAAAAGTTCTCGGAATGCGCTGAAAATCAACAGAGATTTTTTCTAGAAAATATACAAAATACTGGAATAAAGAGTTACCGGAGAGGAGGATCATGGGGCCCATGAGGGTGGAGGGCACGCCCACCCCCCCTGGGGCGCGCTCCCTTGTCTCGTGGACACCCCGTGGGTCCTCCTGACTTGTTCTCGACGCTAAACCCTCCTATAAATACAGAAATCCCCGAAACATAACCTAGATCGGGAGTTTCGCCGCCGCAAGCCTCTGTAGCCACCAAAAACCAATTGGGACCCTGTTTCGGCAGCCTGCCGGAGGGGGGATCCATCATCGATGGCCATCTTCATCATCTCGGCGCTCTCCATGACGAGGAGGGAGTAGTTCACCCTCAGGGCTGAGGGTATGTACCAGTAGCTATGTGTTTGACCTCTCTCTCTCTCTCGTGTTCTTGATTTGGCACGATCTTGATGTATCACGAGCTTTGCTATTATAGTTGGATCTTATGATGTTTCTCCCCATCTACTCTCTTGTAATGGATTGAGTTTCCCTTTGAAGTTATCTTATCGGATTGAGTCTTTAAGGATTTGATAACACTTGATGTATGTCTTGCATGTGCTTATCTATGGCGCAATGGGATATTCACATGATCTACTTGATGTATGTTTTGGTGATCAACTTGCGGGTTCAGTGACCTTGTGAGCTTATGCATAGGGGTTGCACACGTTTTCGTCTTGACTCTTCGGTAGAAACTTTGGGGCACTCTTTGAAGTACTTTGTGTTGGTTGAATAGATGAATCTGAGATTGTGTGATGCATATTGTATAATCATACCCACGGATACTTGAGGTGACATTGGAGTATCTAGGTGACATTAGGGTTTTGGTTGATTTGTGTCTTAACGTGTTATTCTAGTACAAACGCTATGATAGATCGAACGGAAAGAACAGCTTCATGTTATTTTACTACGGACTCTTGAATAGATCGATCCGAAAATATAAGTTTGAGGTGGTTTTGTACCCTACAATAATCTCTTCATTTGTTCTCCGCTATTATTGACTTTGGCGGGACTCTTTGTTGCATGTTGAGGGATAGTTATATGATCCAGTTGTGTTATTATTGTTGAGAGAACTTGCACTAGTGAAAGTATGAACCCTAGGCCTTGTTTCCTAGCATTGCAATACCGTTTATGCTCACTTTTGCTATTAGTTACCTTGCTGTTTTTATATTTTCAGATTACAAATACTCATATCTACCATCCATATTGCACTTGTATCACCATCTCTTCGCCGAACTAGTGCACCTATACAATTTACCATTTATTGGGTGTGTTTGGGACACAAGAGACTCTTTGTTATTTGGTTGTAGGGTTGTTTGAGAGAGACCATCTTCATCCTACGCCTCCCACGGATTGATAAACCTTAGGTCATCCACTTTAGGGAAATTTGCTACTGTCCTACAAACCTCTGCACTTGGAGGCCCAACAACGTCTACAAGAAGAAGGTTGTGTAGTAGACATCATTACGCGCTGCAAATTAGAACTGCCATCCGGGCGTGCCGATATTCCAGGCCGTCCGGCTTCCCCTTTAATTCCTGCAGCCATTATAACCTTAGTCTCTTCAACCTTTCGATCGCGCCCCACAACACAACAAGCACACCCACGACGACACATAGAGAGGGGATGACTAGCAGCCCTCCAATGGAGTTTGGTGAGCATAAAGTAGAGACCCACGCGAGGGAGACAGATCTCTTGGTGGTGTACATCATTGGCCCGACCATGGTGGACAACTTGATCAACATTGTTGAGCAGTTGCTTGCTCGAGACAAGTACAAGGTGGTCGGCATCAACCTCTAGCACACCGGCGGTCGTCCCAACATAGATCAGAAGGTTGCCGCTGCCCAATTGTGTGTGCGCCATCTTGTCCTCATCTACCACTACTGCATGGCATAGAGCCTTGCGACCGTTTCACCAAGTTTGTCAATTGCACTGACTAAAAGTTCGCTATGGTGGAAATCACCGACGATGTAAAAGCGCTCAGGGTTACGGGCTTGGCCTGCAAGAACCTTGTCGAAATCCATGAGCACTACAGGGTCTGGGCAGCACGAAGAAGGAATCCCTGGTTGAACTCACCTCGGCCATCATCGACCCATACTACAAAAATATGAAGCAAGATGCCAACAGAACACGTCTCGTATCCTGGCACAGGGCCTGGATGAGGCAACTGGATGAACCTCACCTCAGGTTGATGACCAAGAACGTGTACAGATGCTACGAGATGCACAGGCGGATCGTTGACATGAGGAAGTGCCTCGTTACCGAGATCGACGAGGCTGGATCGAGCCACAAGAAGAGCAGTAGCGGCAAGCGTCCCAAAAAGTAGATGATGATCAGATGATCATTTATCCTACTTAATTATGCATGTAATATATAGTTCACTTTGGTGTGTGGAAATGTCATGTGTGTAGTAGCCACCTATGTATATATGCATGTAATAGTTTACTTTGGTGTGTGCAAATGTCATCTGTGGAGTAGCCACCTATGTAATTGGATGTTTAATTTGATTATGCAACCATGTCCTTAAAAGTGTGTGTGTGTGTGTGTGTGTGTGTATGTATGTTGTTGTTCTGTATGCAATCCCAACACACAACACACATGCCTAGCAGCAATCGTCTGTGTTATTATCGGTCTTCACACACATTTCTGATTACAGACCTGTTTGTCACGTATCACACACATCTTGTTATATTAAACCGTTTATGTTATCTTGGCTCAACGTAAATAGTTCATCCGAGTGAACTGTTTGCCCTCTGTCGCACACACCTTGATCTGGTTGGCCATTTCTTTTGTTCCGCCTAATCACAAGCAGTTCATCCGAGTGAACTGTATGCTGTATATCACACACACATTCATGTGGCTGCCTGTTCTTCTGCCTCATCGCAAACAGCTCATTGAACTGAACTGTATGCCCTGCATCGCACACGCAACTAAACTCTAAACTATGTTTGATGCATCTGGCATCGCAAATGTTTTGCATCTTTTTTTATGGTTCTTTTACATCACTGTTTGTGATTATTGCATCGCACACAGTTTCGTCGAAGGTTCTCTGATCGTAGTGTCGAGTTAGCAGCATCCTGCAGTACTGATATCTCTAGTCCATACCATGCCATTCATTGAACTTCCTGAAATATTTATCTTCAATGGATATTAGTTCAATGAGTTATATGGTGTTATGAATTACCAAAACCACCCGGGGATTAGTTGCACTTTCAATCGAGAAATTTCATTAGTGGAGTAATCCCAATAGATTTATGCAACATGATATCATTAGAAGTGATTGACCTATCTGAGAACAAACTTTCCAAAGAGCTTCCCGATTGTTATCATGCCTACACATGTACCTGAGCTTTCGTTTAGTGAATTCATATTGGTTTTGCTTGAAATGGTAGTGATGTCTAGTTGCGAAGAGTAGACACGTCTCAAGTAAATAGTTTACCAGACGAATAATTCATATTGCAATAGAGTGATGGAGTTGTTGATGGTAGGAGTGAATTCTTCGAAACGTGGTTACATTTGGCGAGTGGGGAATGGACAGAATATCAAATATCTAGGAAGATGCTTAGATTCCTGATATTGTGCCACTAGGAAAGTCGTTACATCTAGGGGGCATATTCTATCTAAAGTGGTCGATTTGATTGATCCTGCTTCAAATAATTGGGATGAAGACCTGATTAGACAAACTATGTGGCCCATTGATGTCCAATGGATACTTGCAGTCCCACTGCCGCAACATGATATACCAGACTTTGTTGCATGGAGTTATACGAAAAATGGTATATTTTTGGTTCAGTCTGCTTATTTTGTGGAATGGGACCATCAGCATGGATGTAAATTGAGACATTCTGATGGAATGGGACGAACCACAGTTAACCCTATTTGGACTGAGGTACGAAAATTATCTTTCCTGACAAAAGTCAAAAAAATTATCTAGCGTACCCTACATTGCACACTTTCATGTCGTGTTACACTCACAAACAGACATATGAAAATCTCGCCCACTTGTCCTACTTGCTCCAAAGGTTTAGAAGATATGAAGCACATTCTACCTCTGTAATAAAGCAAGGAGGTTTGGAGAAGGTTGGGATGGATGATATTATTGATAAACCCTGTGAGGTTGATCGTGCTAGAGAGGCAGTGCTTGAATACTTACTTCTTCTACTAGACCAAGAATTGTGGATTATGAGTCATTAGAATGTGCATGAAATGATTGTTATAATCTCAGCCTGGTACCTATTGTGGGATTGGGAAAGACGTAAATTAGTGCACGAGAAGACAACTTAGAATGTGTATCAGATCCCTAGGGGAATATTAGCTCTTACGGCAGACTTTGTAACTGCTTCTTCTCCAAAGGCCTCTGTGAAAAGGGGGGCTGGTTTTTCCCTCCAGTGGATTTTTTGAAACTTAATGTTGATGCTTCTTTTGACCATGACCATCTCAAGGGCACGATGGGGGTTATCCTTAGAATGACAAAGGAAAATTTATTGCTGGAGGAATGGGAAGATAGACTACTACGCGGATGACTTGACCACTGAAGCCTTGGCTCTCGAATTCGGACTATCGTTGGTGCCTGGCGCAATGATCAGGATGTAATCGCCTTATTATTAACTCGGACAATCTGCACGTGATTGATACAATGAAGGATTGAGGATAGTTGGCGGGTGCAGCGGCAGCTATTTTCGATGATTGTTTTCATTATTCTTGTGATTTTATTGTTACTAGGTTACAATACCGTAACAGAGAATCAAATAAAATTGCTCACGAGCTCGCTAGATTAGCTAAATTTTCTTTGACTTCTGATTGGTTTGAGGAGCCCTTCAATGAAATTGTAACAACCCTCATAAACAATGTATTGGTTATTTCTAATGAATAAATTTCTGGGTTTATTAAAACAGTTTGTCTAATTCACGTCTAGATGTTTTCCAAGAATGTCACATCTAAGCTCCCACAAATAGCGCAGAAACAAGGAACAAAAAAAAGCTTGATCAAAAAAATAGATCACAAACATAGTGGACATCAGGTTAGATGTGACATAACTATGTCACATCTAGATGTGTCCTAGACAGACCCTTACTAAAAAAAGTCCGACAAGAACAACTACCTTTTGTAAATTTCTTCAAGTCTGAAGATAAAACAAATTATAGTTGTAAGTAGTTTATCGATGGTATCTGCACAAAATATCTATTTCCACGTAGTAAAAATATAGGACATGTAGGTATATACAAGCAGATTTAGGAATATAATATTTCTTCTTGCCAAAGAAATTTATTTTACTAAGATTCTCCCTTCTGACTAAAAATGAAGGATTTTATTCAAATACTCACTCATTGGTAGCTTGGAGGCATAGACAGTCACCATCCCATAAAAAGTCATAACATAGTAGAAACATATAGGAATTGAAAGGTTGATTTGACCATAATACCATTTACGATTGTAACTTTGGGATGATAACAATCTACCTTGATATAGTACATAGAAATTTCTTGTGCTATCTTATATGAAGTTAGAGACCTGGTTTCTTCGTTGACAATATTTGTTTCTACCTGAGACCAGAAAATCCCTTAGCAAAATTATCCATAGATTAATTCAATGGTCCACATATTTGTAAGTAATTGGTTAGATCATGTCAGATTTCTCTTAAATACCATTTTTTGCTACTTAAATACCGTATGAATCGAGCAGGTACCAGTCCAGCTATCAGTATATATGGTACTTTATGCAAAAAGAATCACCAAGAATTGAAGTATTGAACCCTTGAGCCATAGACCATTAATGGTGGAACATGTTAAGTTATCTAGTACTGGAGAACAAATTAATGTTCTTTACATTTAATCCATAACTAGAAGGGTCAGGCGCGCTTTGCTACACCGTCGCTGTTGTTGGGTTTCTTAAAAAAATACTCACTCTGTTTCAAATTATAAGGTGTATTACTCTTTTGAAATGTCAACCATTTGAAGTCTGATCAAATTTGTAGAGAAATATATAAAAAAAATATAATATCAAATTGGTATGATTAGATTCATCATGAAATAATGTTTCATACTTTTTTTGTTTAATATTGTGGATGCCGATATTTTCTCGCTCTAAACTTGGTCGAATTTGGAGAAATATGAACTTCCAAAGAACTAATACCCCTTATATTTTGAAACTAATGGAATATTTAGTTTGGTGGGTGGAGGAGATGAAAAAGTGTGCTTTACTTTTATTCATAATGTGGTGATTTGATGGGTCTTTCGTGGTGTGGTTATGTGTTATCCGCTAACCAACGTATATTTATGAGGGGAAATTTATGTGTCGGAGATTGCATGTACTATATTGGTGTTACAGTATCACATGGTGCTGCTTTTTTCTGTATGGAGGACGGGTGCATGGGATTGATATGTTTTTGTAGGCCGATTGTTGCTGATTGATTTGAATAATTGTTGGCTACATTTGAAAACCAAATCCAAAATTAAACACCTTAATTGAATGAAAAAGCTTCAAAATTAAGGAACATAGAAAATTAGAAGAATTGAATGGAAATAACTCTTTGAGAATAAGACGAATTGAATGACCCAATTCTAAATTCTTAATCAATTGTGAGGCCTTAAAACGGTCAAGTCTCTGTGCATCAGTGTCATCCCTGGATCGGTAATGCTGACACGCACAGTACTCAAGGAATTATAACAGAGTTTCAATCACACACTTATTACATCAAGTCCTCATAAAGAGTATTATTACACAAATAAATCATGGTTGAAGGCCATCTACACTAGATAACAGCGGAAGGCTTCGATGGTAAATGAGTCCATCAACTCCAACAGCATAGATGAGTGAAAAACAACGACCTATCGCACCTTATTTGCCGTCTGAGTAGTCTGCAACATAAGATGTTGCAGCCCGAAACGGGTCAGCACATGGAATATGCTGGCATAGTTACACTGTAAAGCAATGATAATGCAAAGACTATATCTACATGCAATATTTGGCTGGTGGAGGCTGTAAGTTTCATGGTTTTGCATAAAGCTAGTTTTTCTCTACAACAAAGGCATAAATTTATTTAACTACTCCCATGTTGCCCATTATTTGAGAATGTTCCTCCAACTCAAATCCCATTTAAAAGTATCATCATTAACCCAACAACAAAATTAATTAGAGTAACATATTGAGATCACATCAATAGATTCAAGTACTAGATACTCAAGATGTCCATAACCGGGGACACGGCTAACCATGATTAGTTTATACACCATGTAGAGGTTTGCGCACTTTTCCCCACAAGACTCGGCCGCATCCATGATCGGATGATCGAGACATAGCCTTTCTGAAGCATTAACTCTCTACTCCGGGTAGACAGTACCACCTACAACCCTCAACATCTGCTCGTCTACCTCTTCAAGAGCCCACGCAACTTACTCAACTATGTCAGAGCCCATAATGGCTTGTGGTTGCACACAGAAGTTTCTAGCATGAATAATTTTATGATCCCTTTGAGCCTGAGTGGCATTCCATAGGATAATCACATGTGTACTCCGAGATTTCCAAAACAGACAACACTGGGTACTCCAGGTGCCTCAACCAATCCACCCAGATTTGTATTAAAGTTGCCACCTTAATGTTATCCAATTAAAATAACTCTCAAACTTCCATGTGTGAATCACGATACAATCCCCGTCTACAAGCATGGCTAAGCAATAATAAGCATAACATATATTCCCGGGGTGATCAAAAGGTATTGGGTTCCTACCTCAAGCACTACAACCAAAACTACATGTTCCCAATCCTACCAATGCAAGTGTTTGTGGGGCAGAACTAATGCATAGTAAAGCTGGGTATAAAAGAGTATGGTCAAAGTGTAACTTGCCTTGCTGAAGATCTGCAAACTCTAGGGATTCGTAGTAACAAGCTTCGCACTCCGAGTAATCTAGCATAGACAAACAATAGAATACATAAGCAATCACTCAAACGAAACACGAGAAAACTCAAGAAAAGATCCAAATCGAACATGAAACAAGCAACAACTTAAACTAACAAGAGTCAAAACCTAACAGCATTATTAACATTTGAATTAGATCTTAACGGAAAGTACATGTGATTAGCTACGATTTGCAAAAAGATTCAACTCAAGCGGAGCAACGAAACTCAAAAAAATACGAACGAAACAAGATCGTTTACTAATCTGGACTAAAGTCAAATTTTACAGTATCAAAATCATGTTCAAGTTGATTAACTGGAAAGTGGGCTTCGAGGCGAAGATTTAGGCGCTGGTTTCATCTAAGTTGGATAAACGAGTAAAAAGTTATACTAGTTTAAAGATCAGGGGCTGAATCGCGATAAAAATAATCGTAGATAAATCCCTGCAAAAATAAATGAAAAGAAAAGACTAACAAACGAACGTTTGTTGTCTGAACCTAACCGGCGAACAACGTTCGTTAAAACGAACGAATGGAAGAACGTCCGCTAAATAAATAAACCAACAAAAAACCGATCTGATAAAATTAAACCGAAAACTAAAAAAGTCGGGGTTAACCAAAAAAACCGACCGGTCAACGGCGGCGGCTCCGGCTAGATCCGCGGCGGCAGCGGCGTTCAGCAACGGCG
>NC_057798.1:196392600-196404310 GCF_018294505.1 Triticum aestivum
ACGAAGGAGTGGCGCGGCGGCGGCGCTGCTCAGCTGTTGTTGGTGCTGGGGCGGGGTGGGCGGGGCGGCGGCGGCTTTTAAGGAGGAGGGGGAGGGGTGCCTTGGCGGAGGGGCAAGGCGGCGGCGGCGGAGTCCGAGCCGTACTCCACCTGGAGTCTGCCGGTGGCACGACGCACGGGCGGTGGCGCGAACGGGCCTGCTGGGCCAATGGCCCAGTTCGGTCCGGGAACATTTTCTATTTTTTTAAATATTTTCGCCCGAACAGAAAAATCCTAATAAAATATTAAAGAAATCTAAAAATACAAAAAAACATTTTTCACCGTCTAAATGAAATATTTAGAACAAAGTGAACATTTTTCTGGCCTAAAAATGCAATTTTAAAAAAATGCATATTTTTCTAATTCAAATAAAATAGAAATAAAATACCAGAAAAATCATAAATGGATTTTAAAATTCTTTCTCCAATATTTCTCTAAATTTGAAGAAGTCATATTATCTTCTCTCATTTATTTTTTTTAACAATGGAAATATTTGGAGAGAAAAATAATAAAACCAAACTGATCCTTTTCTTCAAATTTGAGTAAACTCAAATATGAATTTTGTGAAACCTCCAACTCTCTCCATGGGTCCTTGAGTTGCTTAAGATTTCTATGATCACAACCAAAATTCAAGAATAAATATGATATGCATATGATGATCTATGTATAACATCCAAATTAAAAATTGGGATGTTACAATAGTATAAAGAATTGAATGAAAGAGCTTTAAGAAATTGTTGACCGGGTTAAAATCGGGTTACCAAGTTGCAATTGGAGACCTCAGTTGAATGTGGACTCTTTAAAACTAGGGAGCATAGTTATAGAAGATATGCAAAAGAAAGAGTCAAACAAAGAGTTAAATTAACAAGGGTGTTAAGGTTTGGTTTTATCTAGGTGTTCATATTGCTAACAATGTCAGCTCGCATGTGAAAAAAAGAAGAGAGCATATAATTACAAATTTTGAGATAGCAGTTACCACTGATGCGTATGGATGCATCCATTCATGACTGGGAAATGAAGGGACAGTGCCAACCTATACATAGGAAGTGTAGGTATGTTTGGTTCCAAATCGTCATTGTCTGCTATAATTAGTTCTGGCATGTAACTTTGCCACTTGTAAAACTAATTTTAATCTTCTTCCGCCACATATCAAGAGAGTTGCAAAGACATTTTTTATGGCGACTGGTCTGCATTGTTATTTTTAAATGCATCTTTCTTTGGTCATCAGAAACGTTGTCTCTAACTGCAGATTTGCATAAGGGGGCAACTTAGGGCGTGTTTGGTTGCCCGCATTAGGCCCAGCCTGGCCCGGGCGGGAAGAATTTGGCCCGTTTGGTTTCCTGCATTCACTGTGCGGCCCGCATTGCACGAAACTTAAAGCACGTCCAGGCCAGGCCTTGGGGAAACGCACGAATCGGCAGTAGCTCACGAGTCTGGCTCAGGCGAGGCAGGGGAAGGCGACGCGCTTCTCCCCTCGTGCGAGCAGGGGAGATGGCGCGAGCTCGCCTGCGTCGCTGAAAAATCGGCGGGGGGATTTCGGCTCACCTCCCGTTGCTCCACCCCTATTTAGCCCCTCCCTCACCGCCCCAACACCTGCCACCATTGTTCCTTCGTTCGCGCTTTCCCACCGACGCCCATCGACACCAACGAGCAGGTAAGCGGCGCATCTTCATCGGTCGGCGGTCCACGGCGTCGGAGCTCCTTCACCGGCCGGCGTTCATCTTCCACGACCGTCCACCCTCGTCCTCAAGCTGCAGCCATGGCATCTGTTAGTTCAATCCCCCTTTCTCTTTGTTCCTTCTAGCTAGATCTGAGCTACAGCTAGGGTTTGATCTAGATGCATGGTTGATTAGTGGTCTGATCTGTGAGCTGATATGGTTGGTTGCTATGCTGCGATTGCAATTTATGGTAGGGCTAGACGTTCAAGCATGTGGTAGGCTAGATTAGTAGTAGAGTTTGAAGTTGAACCTTGTGCTTGTGTTGAATCATGCTTAGATCTGTGATTTGTAGCTATTGGTGGTCCATTTGTAGCATGATGTTTGTTGTAGATGTATGTTCCTGCTCATAGATTGTCTGGTATGCTTAGTATGATAGTGATGAAGCATGTGCTTGCTATGATAGTGATGAACCATGTACATGTATGCTCCTGCTTTCATGGGGTCCAGTATGTTGTGTGCTATGCTCACTGTCAATGCGTGTTACGGTTGTAGGGCATGACAACGCAGACACAAGATCTTAGTCAGGCCCTTGTCGTGTCTGACAGCCAGTTTGCTCCATCGTTTGTCGAGGACTCGCATCCTATGTCCGAGATGGCACCTGATTCAAAGGTGTTCGAGTCTGATTCCCTCTATGTGCCAGTAGTGCTCGTTGAGCCAACTCCTGCTGCCGCTGCAATCAAGCTAGCAGCAGCAAAGGCAAAGAAGGATGGTAGGCCAAACAACATGAAGTGGCAGCCATTCATGTCCACGTTCGTGCTGAACAAGATGTGTGAGCTCATCTCTAGTGGAATTAGTACTGACAAGGGCTTCAAGGAGGTGCACTTGAACACCGTTGTGAAGCAGGTGTTCGAGTTCTGTGGGCAAGAGGTGTCTACCACCCAGGTGTACAACCACCTGAGGAAGTGGAGAAGTCGATGGATCCAAGTGTCCAAGCTGAGAGACTGTAGCGGCGCCTCATGGGATGAGAACACTTGCTCCATAGTTCTGGAGGCAGAGCACAATGCCGGCCATGTCGCGGTTAGCTCATAGCCCTCTTCCTTTTCATATTGTCCACCATTGCCTGCTCCTAATCGCAACTAACAACACTTGTGTTTCATTCTTAGGACCACCCAAGGGACGTTGAGTTCCTCAACACACCCATCCAGAACTACAACCAGATGCAGCACATCTTCTCCTTCGGGCTCCTGTCGGTGTACTAGAATAGGGGTACCCCAGTACCCCGAACTTCTGCACGGGCAGTTGCAGCGCCCCGCGGCAAGGGCTTGCCGGGTGACCGCCAAGATACTCCGTGGCTCCTTTGGAGCCATTCAAGAACAAAGTATTCAAGTCAAGAAGACAAGGCTCCGGCAAGAGGAGCTTGCCGGGAAGGCCAACCGAGGCTTCTCGAGGAACTTGCCGCGACGCACCACGCGTCCCGGCAAGGCCCGGCTAGCGACAAGCTTCCGGGCGCGACAAGACCACGACCGCGGCAAGGCACTTGCCGTGGCAAGCGGCCACTCTGTGCCCACGCTCCAGCGCATCCACCAACGTGTCGCCCTGGGGGCCTCTCCAGGCGCGCGTGGCGGAGGGCTGTGCAGCCAGCGGTGCGCGGAGGCATGCGACGCTGACAAGATCACCGTTGTGGCGAACGGTGGCGCCCCTAACGGTCCTTTTCTGCACTGTTTGGGCGACACGGACTGGCATTTAATGCCCTTGTCCCCTGCCGTCAGGGTTAGGTAGAGTACACTGTGCAAGTAGCTGTACCAACTACCTCTCTTTTTACGTTTTTACCCTTCTCTGCGTTGCCACCTGTCGGTGACCCCTGGTGCATATAAAAGGAGGCCCATGCGCAACGTAGAGGGGGTTCGCAAGTTCAGCTGGCTCGAATCATTTCGAAGCTAGGAGAACACTTAGCTCTCTAAAGCAAGAACAGAATACAATCAGACAAGCAGCAGTAGGAGTATTATCTCTCCGGAGAGCTCCGAAGCTGGGTAAACTGCTCGTGTGCTTCGCCTCGATCTGCTCTTCGTGCGACCTCCGCCCCCCGCCGATCCGAAAGGGGCTCGGTCCGCCGGTCCCATAGGTGTTCGTGGATCAGTTTCCCCGACAGGCTGGCAACTGGGAAGCATGCCATGAGCTCGGGTGAGCCTCTTGATTCTCCCATGCCAGACTTCCCTGGGACACGGGACGTCGAGGTCCTTGATGGCCCTGACAAGCCCGCTGCGAAGCCCTTCGACAAGCCATTTGACCCCGTCCATGATAGGAAGAGGAAGAGTGGAGGCCTGATGGAGGAGGAGATCAATGTCTTTTGCAGCACGACTGAGGCGGTGGAGGTGGCAATAGCCATCAGGGAGTGCAAGCCCCTCGACGTCCAACCTGACCTGTATGGCGCTGTCATGACCCAGGGTGGATTCAGCGACGAGGCTCTCATGGTAGCTCTCAGCCACCTTCTTGACAACAAGGCCCAGGGTGTTGGGTTCGTTGCCATGCCCGACGCTCACAGGGTGATGTGGCTCAGGAGCTGGCTGGGCAAGCACTACTACTAGAGTAGTGCTGCCTGTGAGTGTGCATGATCCCTGACGGCGATGGCGGTGGCGGTGACGACGACGATGACGATGACGACGTACATTTTGTGTAGCTAGGCTCAAAAACTATTTGATGGTCTGTATATTTTGGTGAGGTGGTATATACTAACCCCTCACGCTGATGGTTAACTTGCGGTGATAGGATGACACCCTCTTTTGGATGTGGTGGTAGGCAGTGGCGGAGCTAGCATTTGACACCAGGGTGGTCCACCTTTAGTTATTTTTTACAACAACTATGACTTGCAAATATTTCAACTAATTGCAAATACCATAGAAATAGATAAACACACACTAAAATTCTCATTCAAGTCTCAGTTTTGAATAAAAGAAGCCTACATAGTACAGTACATACCTTGAGAAGTTAATCGTGAAAATATCAATTATATCATCTTCATTCACCACAGAGAAAACATCCAACTCAATATATGTGACTATGCAATCATCCAAAAGATTATCACCCATCTTATTTTTCAACTTGTTCTTGACTGAACATGGTGGTGAAAAAGTTTTGCAATATCTCCGGTTCTCTTCATTCATTAATAATTCTATAATAAGAATTTACTTTCTATCAATCATAAATTTATAATGACAAAACTAAACAAAAATAATATGCTTAATTATGTGTGTTGTTCATCAGATCATGTTCATCAGTCCATGTATTGTACTGTCTAGTCCGCAATACAAAAAATAGCAAGCAAACCCTAAATCAAAAATTGAAAAATTGGGGAATGGATGAATCATACCTCAAATCAGGTAGAACCGGGTGCTGGAATGCGAACTGGGCGGCTGCCGCTGGCTTGCAGGCTTGCAGCGGCGCCAGGCGGATGACTGGGACAGGGGAGGGTCGCGGCTTGGGATGATGGTGCGGCTGGTGCCCAGCGCCGGGCAGGCTGAGGGCGCAGCGGGGAGGTAGGAGCAGAGGAGCATCCTGGGGGGCCGAGAGCCGGCGCCAGCGAGGCAGGCGGAAGCGGGGATAGGCCGATGGCGACGAGGCAGCCGGCGGCTGCGTGTCGGGAAGAGGTCTCCCGCAGTCGTGCTTGGTGTCGGGCTGCAAGCGAGAGGTGCTGGTTGTTTTGCGTCAAAGTGTTATTGGGCCATTTTTTTCGTTCCCAAGCCCATCTCTATGCGCCCGGGTAAAAATTCCAGGGTGGTCCGCGACCCACCCTGGCCACCCTGTAGCTCCGCCCCTGGTGGTAGGTTAACACCAGGTAGTGCTAGGTTGAACTTGCTATGTCGTATGATCATGCATGCTTTACTTCTCTTCTGCTCCATTGTTGTTTGTGTGCTACTTGTGCTCCATTGATTTGCTGCTTCAACTCTTGCTCTTGTGCATTGCTAGGGCAAGTGGTATGTCGTGTTCATCGGTGAGGTTCCAAGGGTTTATAGTTCCATGGGAAGAAGCCAATGCACAAGTGCTATTGTATAGCAACAGCAACTATAGAGGGTTCAAAACTAGGCAGGCAGCAGAACAAGCTTACTCCGCCTGGGTGCGAAAGCACGGAGGCAGCAGTGTTGACCGTGCTTGGAGCTATCAAAGTGGAAGCTGCTAAGGTGGATCGTCAGTTCGTCCTGAAGCCGAAGAACTTCATCATCTTCTCTCAGTTCGTCAGCATTGTTGTGTAGTGGCGTTGGTGTGCTAGGTGTGATCATTGTGGGTAAGCTCGCCAACTAGGGTACAAGGTAAGTACAACATGTACGCCGTATGCAACCAAACGCCATGTTCATGTGCCGCTAGGGCCAATGCAGCCAACCAAACAAAGTGCACTTGCGTATTACCTAATGCAGGGGCTAGGAATGCAGGCAACCAAACAAGTTTCATATGGCATATTAGGGCCTGTTTTCCTTCCAAACTGGAACCAAAACACGCCCTTAGTTTCCACTAAACACATGACGAATTTGGCACACGCCAATCTAACTATCCAGATACCTTAGATACCTTAGACTTGTGAAGAACAAATTAGCCTCATCTGCACATAAGCAGTGCAGAAAATTCAAGCAGACGGAAACAACAAACTTGTGGAGAACAAATGAGACTTTGCATATAACTAAGTTCGGAAAATTCTGAGCAACAGTAACCATAGGAGGGGGGGACTGGCAGAAACAAACAATTATCATATCACAATGAACCTCCAACATAGCTCGCTCACCTGTCTGCCAAATTTCTAATAAAATCTTCACTACCACCCAAGTGTAGTTTCGGGTCAAGCATAACGAGAGACGTGGTTACTCAAAGAAGCTACGATGCCAACAAAAGAAAGCAGCAAGCAGTCAAAACAAAGGGTAGTACAACTGATATAATATAGTTCATATTATCTTGTTGATAAATAAAGCGACAAGAGTCGGTGTTGAGGCAATATAGACGAGATGGATACATATTAATAAAAAAGGTCTAGAAACAGACAAACGAAGGATAGTCCTGAGACACCCTCCATCAATGCACATGCATTATTTTCAGGTCATATACTCCAGTTCAGCTCACATGCAAACTCCTTCCACTTGTTAATCACCATGGCGTCATCTCCGGTCACTGCTCAGCTTCTTGCACGCCTTTCCCTGGCATATCAAATTTAGCATGTCTTCAGTAATACTAGTTCGGAAGAAAAAAAAGCTGATCCATACCCAACTTTGATTCACGGCCCAAATATATAACCACTACTTTATGCTTCCTTGTGAAATGGAACGAGGAAAAAGTCCAAACTTGTTTACAAGATGTAGGGCTCTATAAGTAAATACTCCCTCTGTCCCATAATATAGGGACTGCAAAAACGTCTTATATTGTGGGATGAAGGAAGTATGTTATTACAACCAATATGTGTAGATACTGGTTTTAATAATATCTTGTATTATGGGACGGAGGGAGTAGCTTATAGTAGTAGAATGCAGCAACACACAAGCTGTAACGTGTCACAGGGAAAGTTAATTGTTCCGGTGAGAATTTCACAGCAACAGTAGAAAACTGTAGTTCCCAAAATGCTAGCATTTAACTTCAGTATTGGCTGTATATCTGCTTCCACCACATGTTACACTCTGTGTTATCGGTGCTGTGCCACTATACTATAATGTGTTCAACACCTCACCAAGTTCTTCCCAAATCCATAGTGGCAAACATCACCGATCCTACACCTGTCTTTGAGCTGAATGATATCATTGGCCTACCATATCTTATTTCGGTTGAATTTAGAGTATCCGCCCTAATCAAAGTTTGAGAAAGCGCTAGGCGTTAATTATGCGTTTGGCCACCTACTTGCGCTTTTCTAGCTTAGGCGTGATTAGGCGCAATTAGGCGCAATTATGCGTTTTCTATATAATTGTACGGATATGGGCAAAAAAGAGCAGTTTGACATAAAAAAAGTGCTAGAATGTAAACTGGAGGTACAATTATAAGTTTATAACCTTGTTCTCTCTCCAATATGTTGCCCCTGCCTCTTTGTATGTTGTCCTCTGATCGTCTCCCTCCAATGCATTGTGCAACAGCTAAATACATCATAGAGAAGATGACAAGATGTTAGCAGCAGCAACCAACAAGCAAGGAGCAAGCAAAGCATTATATATCAGATTCATCATTCATATTATCATATATGTAAAGATGTTAGCAGCAGCAACCAACAAGCAAGGAGCAAGCAAAGCATTATATATCAGATTCATCATTCATATATGTAAAATGTAATGTAATAGGCAGAACATATCACAAGTTCACAACTTGAATGAGCAATCAAAGCAAACTAGCAAAGTAGCAAACAAGCAATGTAATAGGTAGAACATATCACAAGTTCACAACTTCACAAGCAAGCATATTACATAACAAATAAAAGTCTTAAACTTGCTTAGTGCTACCAAACCAAAGTACCACGGCCACGATCCACAATAGTCTCACCCGTGACCACTCCATCATAGTCTCTTACATAACAAATAACAAACAAAAGACAAATGCATGAATGCAAATGCATGATAACTTGATCACTTAATGGCATGATGCTGCCAACCATCATGCAATGAGCCAATGATCACTAGCTCAAATGCTCAATGCCTCTCAATCATCCTCATACTCAATCTCATCTTCATCCACTATCTCCTCATCATCATGATCGGATTCAAACTCCTCCTCCTCAAGGTCTCTCACTCTTGCACTCCTCCGAAGTTGGAGTTGCTCTTGTGCTCCCATTGCTTCACCAAGTAGATCCCATGATATCCCCGTACCCGGATGAACATCTACATCCTCCTCATCAAGATAAACAACGCTTGCATAATCATCCCCTCCTTCAAATAGAAATCCTTGAGCTTCGGTAGCATCGGTGCTAATGAGCACATCCCATTTCTTCTTCTCTAGGAGCTTTTGTTTCCTAGACAACATCCTATTGTTGAACCTTATGAAGACCAAATTGTTGCATCGCTCCGTTGTGAGCCTATTTCTTCTCTTGGTATGTATCTACATATTAAACATCATTTTGCATGAGCATATTAAACATCATTTTGCAGCATCAAGGTAGCAGCAGCAGTAGCATGGTAGCAGCAGCAGCAGGAAGCAAGCATCAATAGCAGCAGCAACAGCAAGAAACAAGCATCAATAGTAGCAGCAGCAGCAAGAAACAAGCATCAATACTTCAATAGCAGCAGCAAGAGAAGAGTAGCAACTAGTGGGCAAGAGCAAGCAAGTATACCGGGGCTGTAGCTTTTATTTTCACATGCTTTTGCAAGCTTCTTTCCAAAAGTTCCTTCTTTGTTTTCATATTTCAGAAACTTGTCATTGACAACCAGCATGCAAGTATCATGATCATTTGCATAGTATTGTTCAGCACACTCCTGAAATCCTTCATTTGCAGTGGTAAAGACGGAGCTATCTGCATAACTATAGTGTGGGTTCAACACATATGCGGCCATGTGCAGTGGAGAATCTAGCCTTCCATTCATCTTCTTTTCAACAATGCCCATAGTATCTTTGTAGTTCCTCTCCAAGTTGTTAAATGCCTCCTTCATCTCCCTCTTTGCATTCACCAACTCTCCATACAACCAAGCCATCGATGGCTTAATATCCCCATCAACCAAACGAAGTACTCTCACCAATGGCTCAAACACCTTTATGCATAGGAGCACACCTTTCCAAAAGTTTGCATCCATCACCGTTGCCGTTGCATCCTTGCCTTTCTTTGTTTTCACATTTTTCATATCTTCCCAAGCTCTTTCAACCACCATATACCTTAAAGCATCTTTCTTCTCCAACAAACTTTGCAATGTGAGAAAAGCGGAAGCAAATCTAGTCACCCCCGGCCTTATGATATCTCTCCTTTTTGTAGCAACCCTCATCAATGCCAAAGTCTTGTGATGCGCATAGATGAAGATGGTGAGGTTCTTTGCTTGATCAATTATTGTTTTGAATCTCTTGAGGCTGCCAATTCCTTGGAGCATTAAGTTGATAGTGTGAGTTGCACAAGAGCTCCAAAAGATCTTCGGCCTCTTCTCAAGCAACATTTTCTTGGCTCCCATGTTATTGGAAGCATTGTCCGTCACCACTTGCATCACATGCTCCGCCCCTACCTCCTCAATTGCGCTGTCCACTAGCTGAAATATGACTTCACTTGTATGTGACACATCAGATGTTTCCTTTGATTTGAGAAAACTTGTCCCCCCACTGCAATGCATGCACAAATTCATTATGCTCCTCCTCTTCATGTCCGTCCATGCATCTGTCATGATGGTGCACCCAAGCTTTATCTTCTCCTTCTCACGTTCATCTAACAAACTCTTGGTCCTTGCATATTCATCACTCAACAACTTCTCCCTAAGCTCATATTGAGTAGGAGGCTCATATCCAGGACCAAATTTGCCTATGGCCTCACACATTTGACAAAACTCATCATTGTCAAGAGCATTAAATGGTATGCCTACAAGCAAAGGAACAAAACCATGCAATCAAGCAATCATTTCAAGCACAAGCAAGCAAAGAAATGAAGGACTCCAGAATTACCATGTGAATACACCCATCTAGCAACATATGGTGAACATTGACCTCTTCTCTCCTTGAATAGTGCTTCATTCATACTTAGCTGCTTCAAGGCTTCCTCTTTGCTTGATTTACCATCAATAGGACGCACGAACTTGTCCATTGGTCCTAATTTGTTGGGCTCCGATGATGTGCTTCCAACACAAACAGATTCCCTACCATCCCTTGCTTCATTTAGGGCTGTAACATGCACATCAGCCCTCACTTCTGCCGTATGTTTTTTCTTCGCCACCTTCTTTGCCTCATATGCATCAAGAGCTCTCTGGCATATTGCTTTAGCCTCCGGAGTTGATCTTAAACATGAAAGAACGCTTGAGGTGGTGCCTGTGATGTGTAGCTTGAAACGGTTAATTCCTCCGGTGCTAATATGGCCACAAAAGTCACACTTCACTCTCTCCTTGTTTGTGACATCACATAGTTTCCCATAGTTCCATCCAACATCATTGGATTTCCTCTTCAGAGCTATCGGCCTTTCGGACTCTGTTTGGGCGGTGGTGTTCTCTGATGTTGACATCCTATAACAACAAGTCAACAACACAAATTAGCAGCTAGTAGCCACAGACAGCAGCAGCAGCTAGCATTAGCAACAAACAAGTAGCAGCAGCAGCCAGCATCAGCATCAGCTAGCATCAGCAGCAAACAAGTAGTAGCAGCATCAAACAGCAGTAGCAGCTAGCAGCAGCAAATTAACAGCAACATGCAACAGCACCAAGTACTACTACTTTTACTCTACTAGTAAACAGCACCACTAACTACCACCAGCAGCAGCTAACATCACTTCAGCGGCAACTAGTAGCACCAGCAAAGCAGCAACAGGCAGAAGCTAGCAGGAGAAGGTAGGATCGATGGGGATCTGGGGGCTCACCTGCCTGAAGAGAAGAAGACCAGGCCGCGAGATCCACGGCGGGATGAGGTCGAAGGCCAGCAACCGGAGGTGTGGGGGAGGGCCCGAGCAGGAGAGGCGCGAGGAGAAGCTTCAGATCCAGGGCGGAGGGCGTGCTGCTGCCGGCGGCACGAGGAGAGTCTCGCGGCCCCAAGGAGAGTCCGGCGGCGCGAGGAATGGAGGAGAGGAGACCCTAACCCTAACACGGGCTCGATTTTGACCCTCTGCCTTTCATCCCGTGGCTCCCTGCCTCTTTATCCCGATTCCCCGATGGATCCCCTCTCGTCGTTCTGCGCCATTAAGCGCCCGTTCCGCGCTGTTCCGCGCGCTTAAGCTCGCCTCAGCGAGAAAAGCGCTCCGCCTAGGCGCGCGTCGCGCCTTTACGAGCGCACATGGCCTATGCGAGGCGGTAGGCCAGCGCCTTGCGCGTAGGCGCGCATAAGCGCTCGATTAAGCGCGCTTTCCCGAACTTTGGCCCTAATAAACCCTGCAATGTCTATGTGTGTGAT